>NT_166438.1:0-195993 GCF_000001635.26 Mus musculus
GAATTCACTTTGTAGACCAGGCTGGCCTTGAACTCAGAAATCCGCCTGCCTCTGCCTCCCAAATGCTGGTATTAAAGATGTGCACCACCACTGCCTGGAGTTAAATGGAAATTTTCTGTTGAATGCAAATCCTACTCTTAAAAGAAGACTAATTAACCAGTTGTAGGAGGGAAACAAAACAAACTCAAAGACAATTTAGCAGATCTGAGTGTTAGAAAGTTGTGTTATACACTTTTGTTTATTTATATTGTTCTGCTTTTAGATTATAAATTCTTTCTGTTTTTCTGGGATTTCTGTGTCTTTGAATGTATTCTGTATTTCTTTGGGATTTTTTTTTGCTGTTGTTGTTGATGATTCTACTTTATATTTTTGATGGGTTGGCTCTCTTTTTCTGTTGGCTTATTTATATTGTCCTGTTCCAAGTTGTGTGTTTTTCTTTTCTTTTGATTTTCTGTTGCTCTTTTTGTTTATTTGTTCATTTCTCTGTTTGTTTTTCAAGCAGGGTCTCATTGTATGTTAAACTGTTCTGTAACTCACTTGCTAGGCCAGGCTGGAGGTGGTCCTGCCTCTTCCTCCCCTGTCCTGGCAGTACACTTGTGTTCTGCCACACATGATTCTGGATTCTTTAAGTGCCTGTTTCTCTTCTCAGGAGAGATACAAAGGGTGTGGATTGAGATGGAAAATAATGTGGGAATGACCTCAGAGGAGTTGGGGGAGTTGAAACCATAATCATAACACGTTGTATGAAAAAAAAATATTTCAGTAAGGGAGACGCAAAGAAAAGGGGAGGGAGATATGACTGAGTAGTTAGAGCACTGGCTTCTCTAACAGATACCTCAGGTACATATCCTAGCTTTTGTGTGTCAGCTCCTGTGTTTTTGTCCCCCATGCTCCTAACTCCTGAACCATCTCTTTATCCCATATCTGATTAACATGAAGGAGTGCCAGCTTAGCACATTGTCTACAGATAATGCCACTGAGATAGGAACTAGACAGGTTGAAGGCTCATACTACACAAAGAGGCAGAGATAGTATCTTCTTTAATTTGCGTGTAGACAGGGTTATAGATGAGGACTATTTCACCTAGGCAGCCATAACGAATAGCATGGGGGTTCATTACAGGAAAGGATCTCAGTATCCAGACTTGATAAGTGAGGTAGTACAGTTTTGGAAGCTTGAAAATTGGGAGCTATAGAACTCTTGATCATGAGAGAACCCACAACATGGAGAAGGCCAGTGGCTCCTTGAATGAGACCCAATCTTGAGGAAAGTGCCTCAAGAGAAGTTGTTCCAAGACTTGTAGCTAGCAAGACTTTTCATTGTGTACACTGGACTGGAAGGAAACTGATCTATATTCTGTACTTTCATAGGAAACAGTGTCATTGATGCTCTCCCCCTGGAAGAAGTGATTCTGGAATGACCCCTGAGGTTACTCTCTAGGCACATCTGGTAGAGATTTTCAAGATATGCAAAGGTTGAGGATCAAGGCTAGATGTGACCATTGTCCTGTGACAGCCACATTTCTGGGGAAAATCAATGGGAGAGGCCAAGATCATCAGTTCCTTTGGATTTTGAGTCTGTAGTCTCTGGATTTTGCCTGTTAAATTCAATTGTCAGTCAAGGAAGAAAATGGTTGCTCATAGCTTTGGGCAACAAACAGGTGTTGGTGTGACCCTCACAATGTTCCTTCCCAGGTCCTACTGGTGTCGCTCAGAGGTGAAAAAGAAAGGAATTGTGTGTGCTAGGAAGATGTGAATGGCTAAATACTATAGGCACGGTTGTTGAAGCATCTGCTATATCTGCATAGGTGATAGAGAGCACCAAGCTACCAGAATAAAAGCTCTGGGCACCTGAATAGCAAGGGGGTTAGAAGTTTCATGGCCAAACAGAGAATAGTGCTTAGTAACAGGATCTCAGCCACAGTCAGGTCCAGAGGAAACCCTCAAACAAAGACAGATGTAAAAAATACCCCCCAAAACCCCCACAAACAAACAAGAAACACACCAGATCAAGAAAAACTTTGAGACTTTCCATTCTTCTACTCTGATGAGCATGGAACAGAAGGTCAACCTCACCAGGACAGGGCTCCTTGAACCTTGGTGCAACAATACTACCCAAACAACAGATTCTACTGTGCATGAAATTCCCCAAGGACAGCCTGGACAAGCTGCTCAGAGGAACACAGGTCAATTTCAGAAAATCTCTAGAAAAAAAGTTATTGCAATATAATATGATCAGGGATCTATTGTCTCCCATTGAGCACAAAGCCTGGACCTGAAGAAAGCTTTTGCCCACCATTGGGTATGTATACAAAGCCTCCATTCCAACTCTGAGGTGTGACATTGTTTATGCATGCTGAAAAAGTGTGTACACATCAGTGTCTGAGTTTGGTGACTGTAAATGGGATGGATCACCAGGTGAGCCAGTCTCTAGATGGTCGTTTATTCAGTCTCTACTCCACACTTTGAGTCTGTATCTCCTTCCATGTTCCCCCCTTTTGTCCACCCCCTTTAAGATAGATAAAAGATCCACACTTTGGTCTTCCTTCTTCTTGAGTTCCATGTGGTTTGTTAATTTTATCTTGGCTATTCTGAGCTTCTGGTCTTCTGGACTAATATCCACTTATCTGTATGCCCCAGTGTGGGGAAATGGCAGGGCCAGGAAGCAGGAGTGGGTAGATTAGTAAGCAGGGGGAGGGGGAGGGCATAGGGGAAGGATGTTTTTCACAGGGGAAACCAGGAAAGGGGCTAATATTTGAAAATGTAAATAAAGAAAATATCCAATGAAAAGGTGGGTCATTGTCTTTATCTCTAGACAGTGTTACCTGTGGCTCTTTCATTAAAAACTGTAGTGCCTATTAACTCGGCAAGGTCAATGCCCCTAGGCTCCGGAATTCCCTGGTCATGAGCCCCATCCAGCTCAAAGTCTCTTTTCTCTTGGTCCCATTTTACTCTGAAAATCTTTCTTTCTACTTTGGATTTCTTCTTTCTTTTCCAAGGAGATCTCGTTAGCATTTTGGAGAAAGCCTTTTTTTCTTGACCCAAGGAGTTTTACTGCAGATATTTTAATTCATGAAGCCAGAACAAGAGGCTGAGCTGCCAATCAAACACCCAGCTCCCATTGTTGGTATTTGAATGGGAGACACAGAATTACATTATGTAGTTTGGGGGTCATCCTTCATCAGTTCACTGAAACTTGCACCACCACCCTTGATAGCTCTCCTGCTCTTCTGTACATGCTGACTGTCTTAGTTCATTTGTGAATTGGTGGATCAGCTAGGGAGTGTGCATGTAGAGTGGGTGGACTGTAAACTGAAGTGGTCTCTGTCAGTACAGCTGTGGGTACCACTACTGAACTCAGGCTTGACAGCAAGTGCCGTTCCCCTCTGAGCCATCTCACTGGCTCTTAAGCTCCCTTGAGGTTAATTTAAGAATTTTATTTTGTGTTTTGGGTACTTTTTTGTTTGGTTTTTGTCTCTCTGTCTGTTTGTTTGTTTGATTGATTTTTGACAGGGTTGGTCAGTTTACCCTTCTCTGGTTCTTTCTGAACTCAAGTTGTATACTAGAGTAACCTTGACCTCAGAGCTTCTCCTGCATCTACCTACCTAATCCTGGGTTTTAAGTCTGTACCTGCACCATCTGAGAAATTTCATCTTGTTTGTGTATTTGTTTTGTTGTTTTTAGACAGGGTCTCTTTGTTTAAGAGCCCTAAATGTCCCATAAGCCACTCTGAGGAGCAGTCTGGCCTCGAAATCAAAGATGCTCCTGCCTCTGACTGTAGTGCTGGGATTTATGCCCTGTGCCACCCTGCCCAGCTCTGGTTTAATTTTGTGAAAGATCCTCACTCCTTAGATTTCACTGGTTGGGGATTAGTTATTAAGATAAGGGTAGCTCTGAACTCCCTGAATCAGTCAAACTTTGACTCCTGAGGGGAGGGAATCAATGTGTATGCTCCCATTCTCAGTATAAATGTATTGTTTTAGTAAGATTTGTTCTATGTGTAGGGGTGCTTTGCCTACAACTATGAATGGGCAGCCCTCTCATGGCTGCTCCCCTAGAAGGTCAGAACGCAGTTTCACAACTGCTGGAACTGGAGTCACAGATCATTTCAAGCCACCATGTAGATGATAGGAATAGAAGGTTGACAGGTGTTCCTTCTTTCTAAGCCAAGTCTCCAGCCCAAGACCCACATCCCTGAGGAATGTTGTTAGGCTGATCCTACTTGTCATAATCTAAGTTGCCTGAGCAGCCAAGGGCACCATCTCCCTCACACCTTCCTGTTCATGTTTGCCTTTGTCCATTTAGAAAGCAGGTCTTTTAGGGATCAGACTATACTTCAGCTTACAGTTTGGCTGAAGATGACATTCAAATGAGCCTCCTACCTCCCACTTCCAATTTTGAGCTTACCAGCATGCCCCATCTTGTCTGTTGCACAGAGAGTTTTAGAGAGGAATCCTTGAATGCTGGGTAGCTCCCTACCAACTGAGTACACACACAACACCCTGGCCACTATAGTAATGGAATCAATCCTTGCTCCTACCCTACCTTTTGCGTGGCTGCTGCTGCAGTTTACTGACAGAGCATCCACTCAAGCCCTTTAGCTCCAGTACCTATTCCTAACTCTGACTCTGTATTCTGTCCCAAATCCAGCTAAAAAGAATACCTTTGAATTATGGTATGTCTCTGATCAATAACAGATTAAACCCTTAGCTGATGAAAACTAAAAATGACTCTGGTCCCATGAATGAAATCCAACCAGATGTGTTTATTCATAACAGTAATCCTAGCAATAAGAAGGATTCTGAGGCAGAAGAATTTCTAGAATTAGACTTCTAAAACACCCTTGGCTTCTGAGCATGACAAGATCCCTGGAACAAATTGAAAACTAAGTAAACCTTAAGTAAATGAAAGAACAAATCAAAAAACTTGATGTTATATGGTTAATTAACAAGTGGAATGTTCATATTTATCCATGAAACTTTGGGGGGGTGGATGAGGAAGAGTGGAGAGTATGTGAATACAATTCCTTCTGATTTAACCGATGAAATGATTAGATCTTTGATCTGGAATTTGAAGGGTGGAGATTAAACCAGGAAATCCAATTCCAGTTTTGGTTGGAGGGTGTGGCTAAAATAGGGAGGGGTTAGCACAGAGGTATATAAAGGCTCCAGTTGATCCAGAGAACACACTCAGAGACCTGCAGCCTGATAACTGCCTGGTGCAGCTGGGACTTGGAGACCTATCTGCAGTGCTCAACTGGTATGTACTGGTTTTTCCTTGGGTAATGCAGTTTGATGTAGAGAAGTTTAGAGTTCTTTAGAGGAACAGGTTAAAGACCTTGGGTTTCATTCCAATTGAATTTTTAGACTCATCACCGACATACTTCTGTAGCATCACTGATATATTTCTATAGCTTGCATAGTTCATTAGTGTGTTTCATATAATTTTTTGAGACAAGTATTCTGTATCTTGTTCAAACTCTCTTAGAACTGGCCATGTGGCTCCTGGGAAGCTGGAAAGCAGTTCATTCTGACTAAACTGTTCCTTCAGGTTTCTTCTTCACTGAATTTGTGTGTGTGTATGTGTGTGAGAGTGAGAGACAGGCTCTGGCTCACACTGTAGACCTGTACACCATGTATCTTTGATTTTCTTCAATGCCCAATTGCTCGAGTGAAACTTTTGAGTTATGCATATGTATTGTCTTAGGCTTTGCGTTTCATCTTTTCCACATAGCTTTCTTCTGTGTACATGATCTGCTTACCAGACCCAGGAAACCCTAAAAATTGTAGAAATGTACTGAAGTCATTCTGCTTACTGGGAATTAATATTGATCTGCATCACAAGGATTTATGTTTGTTTGTTTGGTTGGTTGGTCAGTCGGTTGGTTTTGTTTGATTTTCGATTTTTTTTTTAATTATTTTATGTAAGTACACTGTAGCTGTCTTCAGACACACCAGAATAGGGAGTCAGATCTTGTTACGGACAGTTGTGAGCTACCATGTGGTTGCTGGGATTTGAACTCTGGACCTTCGGAATAGCAGTCGGGTGCTCTTACCCACTGAGCCATCTCACCAGCCCCTGGAATATTTTTTTAAGAATGTTTTTGAGAAAGGGTAACACAAAAAGTATTTTGATTTGAAAATTATGTGCTCATTTGGTTTTTAGAAAGACCCCGGTTGTGGGAGTCTGTCTCTCCACCACCAGTTTAGGTTGAAGAGGTAAATTGATTTCTCTGTCACTGTCAGAGTAGTAACTCTGAAGATTAGTGGTTGATGTAATGGTGAAGAAGTTTTACAAACTTTGTCTTGAAAGTATATTTTTTTCTGAATCCTTCCCAAGGAGCCTTCTGACTGGAGACCGAAGAGGATGACTGTTCAGACTCCGTCCACTCTCCAGAATCTGGCATTGCAGGCTCTGCTGAGAGATGAGGCTTTGGCCTTGTTCTGTCTGGAGGAGGTGCCTTTTCTGCTCTTCCCAGCTCTGTTCAAGGAGGCCTTTGCTGGCAGACTTAAGAAGCTCATGAAGGCAATCGTGGCAGCCTGGACTTTTCCCTGTCTCCCTGTGGGGGCTTTGATGAAGTCACCTAACTTGGAGACCTTGCAGGCTGTGCTAGATGGAATAGACATGCAACTGACAAGAGAATCTCACCCCAGGTGCGTAATAATCAAGTTGTCTTTCAGGGATCATTTGGGTACACAGTAGAGATTGTGGGTTCAGGGAGAATGGCTTCCGATGGGATCATCAGACAGTGGTGCAGGAACCTTGAAGCTATTGTCTTCTTGGACTAAGGACAGTTGTAACTGACAGTTGTCAGTGGATTACAGCTTACTCTAAGTAGCCTCTAGAATGAGCTTATTCCTGGTTTTCCCACAACCACTATTAATGGGACTAAGGAGAAATAAAGAGTACCTTAGTGGAAGGAAAGTTGTCAGGTCTACACATGCAGCTCAGGGAAAGATTCTGTAGCATGCTTGTGTGCACATTGCACTCTGTTTAAAGAAATTATACCTTACCAAAGTGGGGGAGACTTGAGTTTAGAGTCAGGTAGTCAAAGCTGACTGTGGGTAGTCACGTCTGCTGACATTTGACATGTTTCACTCCCGACAGGGGAAAACTTCAGGTTCTGGACCTGAGGAATGTGCACCATGCCTTCTGGGACATATGGGCTGGTGCAGAGGATGGTAGCTGTTCTTCAGAGTCCTTGAATGAGAAGCCTACAGTAGTGAAGGTCCTTCGCAGATATGCACGGAGGAAGCAGCTGAAAGTGGTAGCAGACCTGTGCCTCAGGCCCCGCCGTGATGAAACACAAGCATACTTCTTGAAGTGGGCCCAGCAGAGAAAGGACTCCCTACATTTGTGCTGTATAAACATGAAGATCTGGGCTATGCCCGTGGACTTTGTCTTAGAGATTTTGAATGTCTTTCATCCAGAGCACATCGAGGAATTCGAACTGAACACTGAGTGGAATGTGTTTAATCTGGCCCGTTTTGCTCCCTGCTTAGGGCAGATGAGAAATCTTCGCAAACTTCTCCTGGCACCCCTCTATAAGAATGTCTTCAAGATTGCCAATAGGACAGGAGACAGAGAAGATAAGTGTGTCAAGGAGTTCGTTTCTATCTTCTCCAAATTCAATTGTCTCCAGCATCTCTCCATGCAAGGTGTCCACTTTCTCACAGACCACATGAGTCAGGTCTTCAGGTAAGCAAGGATGGAGATCTGGGTTACCTAGCAGAGAATTTTTTTTGTCCGTTTTAAGGATTATTCATGTACAATGTCTGACAGTCAGCCACCTGGAAAAAATTTTAGTGACCTTTTAGAATATGGCCGTTATGTGTATTGATTCAAAGTCTCAAATAATTACTCCTGAAGCAAAAGACTGAAGGGAGGTAAGGAGTAGCACAGATCTGATCAGAAGAGACTGTAATTCTTCTTGGAATCACAGCCAACAAAATGATCAGAAGTGCTGGCCAGTGGTGGCACATGCCTTTAATCTTAGGACTTGGGAGGCAGAGGCAGGTGGATTTCTGAGTTAGAGGCCAGCATGGTCTACAGAGTGAGTTCCAGGACAGCCCGGCTATACAGAGAAATCCTATCTAGAGAAAAGGAACAAAATAATCAAACAAACAAACAAACAAAAATGATCAGAAGGGAACAGAGAGTTAAGGATGTAGTTAGGAGCTGGGGGAGACCATCAAAGTGAGGAGGTTAGCTCTGTGCTAAGATCTGTGGGAACAGCCTAATATCTTCCCCTACTTTCTCATGGTTTTGAGCCCCAGTACTGTGGAGTACAAGGGATATGAGGGATTGTGTGGAACTGTAAGGGATAGCAAGAGTGACTGTTCAGAAACTTGGATGAAATGCAGCTTTAAATGAGCCCACATGTAATGTCCCTAGATCCTGTCAGGACTCTTTTGTCACAGAACTTCCTCTACGTGTCTTATGGGCAAAACTGGTTTTCTGTGTGGGACTGAAGCGAGCAGATTAAGTGTGGGTGACCTTGGGTCACCTGGTCCCTTCTACAACTGTGTAAACTGCATTCCACGCTCTCCATCACCACTTGCCAGAATTAACCATCTGGTCTCACTTATTCCTAGGTGCTTGATGACACCCTTGGAGTCCCTCTCCATCACTCACTACCAAATTTCACAGTCAGACTTGGATTCCTTCTCTTGCTGTCAGAGTCTCTTTCAGCTAAAACATCTGGAGATGAAAGGCATGGTCTTACAGGTTTTGGATGTGATGCCTCTGAGAGGTCTCTTAGAGAAAGTGGCAAAAACTCTTGAGACTCTGAATTTGCAGGGATGTAAGCTGAAGGACTCTCAGCTCAATGCACTCCTACCTTCCTTCATACGATGCTCTCAGCTCACCAAGATCAACTTGTACAACAATGACTTCTCCATGCCCATCCTGAAGGACCTTTTACAGCAAACAGCCAACTGAAAGAAGATGAATGTGGAACAGTACCCTGCCCCTCTGGAGTGTTATAATGAGTTGGGACATGTCTCTGTAGAAAGATTTGCCCAACTTTGTCAGGAACTCATGGATACACTAAGGGCAATAAGGCAGCCCAAGAGCCTCTCTTTTGCTACACGTATATGCCACAAATGTGGCGAGCCCTGTGTCTATGGTCAGGGGGGTAGACTTTGTTTTTGCTGGCGGTGAACATGGATTCAGAACTTCTGCATGTGAATAAATGACAGTCTTGAGACACATCTCTCATCTGGGGTGCTCAGAGACTGACTTCAGGCAATGTACAGATACTTGGAAAGGAAAGGATGTACAATAATTGGGATTTTGGAGGCTAAGCTTGACATGGGGAGCAGACTTGTGGACTGGCAAAGGCAACTTGGATGTTTTGAGTGGACTCTGCTGGGACAGATTAACTAGATCCTTTGACATGGACTTGTAAACTTTTTGTTCTTCACTGTAATATATAATTGAATAAATAGAACATGGGTGCTTTTTTAGATGTTATTCCTGAACGTCTGAGTAGAATAATATATCTAACTTTAAGCATTTTGAGCAAATATCCTCTGGAGAGAGTCAAAATGAACACATGGATGCTAGCATGTCATGATTCAATATCTGGGGTAGGTGGATAAAGTTATCAGCTATGGTGGTTCACATATGGATATCTAGGTTGGCCGGTGGTAAAAAAATTTATAAACCCAATCTCTGTGTCTCTCACACTCCTTTTTCCTTCCTTCCTCTCACCCTGTGTCCCTGTCTGCCTGTCAACTTCACAGGCCTTGTTGCTTGGAACCTGTGAACCTGCTGGAAGTTTGCTCACAGAAAATTCCTTTCATGCTCTTCAGAAAAACAAACAAATCAACAAACAAAAGTTCATGAGCCCAAAAAGGCAATGAGCCATGTTTTAATAGTACATGTTGCTTTAGAAGAGGGAAGAATTTGATTTCAGAACTATCATCAGATGCCTCCAGCTGGAACTCAGGCTTCAGGTGTTAATCCCATTTCTTCAGAAATCTGTGGATCCTAGCATTTACAAGCACCATATGTACAATAAATCTGCATATACACAAAATTGAGAACATCTTAGAGAAAGTCACACCATTTCACACAGGTTTCAGAAAAATGAAGTAATTGATTAAAATGATATTGGTCAGTAGCAGTTCCCAGAATTTTGTGTGCCTCCAATGGTATTCCCCTCTACCATAGTGTGAAGAGAATGTGTGAAGTTTCAGGTGTTTTCATTGAGCTTAATTGGGGACCAGTAGCCCAGTTTGTTCTGTTCTCTGGTTTGAAGCCTGCACCTTAGAAGTGTGAAAGAATACTAGTAGTTTGTCCTAGAACAATATCTGTCTATTTGACTGTCAGTCCTTTTTAAGACAGTGTTTGGGACCCTTATTATTGCTCAACAGTCCTATATGATGAGTTTCTCTCTAAAGAATCTACAATACACAAATACATTAACATGCACATACACACACCAAACAAATGAATAAAAAAATTGAGAATGAAAATTTCAAGGTAATTCCAAATATTTTCAGTATGTGAAATAAACTTTTGATTCATTGTTATTCTATACCTCCAAGTACTTTACCTATAGCAATTCGTGATATCCTTAGTTTACCCATGGTGGAAAGAGAAAGACCAGTAACTAGACTTGAGCTATGGTGGTAATTAGTCACTGAGCTGAACCATCAAGTTTGAAAATTTCAAATTATTTTCACAATATGTGAGATGGAGCCCCAAGACATCATCTATGCCAAGCAAGCATAGAACCACTGAGGTACATCTCAGGTTGATTTTGATCAACTCATCCAGTTGTTCATTTCTGTAAGATGCTTTACTTCCAGAGGGTTTTACTTTGTAGCCTATCCTGGCTGATAATTTTGTCTACCTAAGAGGGTTTGCAATCCCTCAGAAATATTTTTCTGGGGCCATTGATTCTTCAGATCATGTTGGGTTAAATTTACAAATCTCCTGCCTCATCTTCTCATACCAGTAAACATCATTTAAAATCAATGCCTGAAATGTCTTTATATGAGGAAAGAAAAATATTTGGTGTCATCTTGGGCCACATGCCTATCTTAGAGACAGCCTGTAGACATGAGATGGGTGCTTGCCCATTTGGTCAAGGTGTGGACACATGGAACCAGGTTAGTAGAGCACTCAGTGTCTGAGAGACCAGACAGTGACTTCATCCAGGGAATCAGTCTCTCTACTAGCTTCTTTGGGCTCTTTGTTGCTGTTGACACAGGCTGTCATGTATGAGCTGCCTCTGCAGTAAGACAGCTGTGTACTCCTGATACTCCTCCCTCTTCTTTCCATGTGAAGGCAAGAGGGCAATATATCAAGCCCAGTCTCCAGCAAGGTTTTCAATGGCCTTTGAATTTGGACCTCTCATTTCAATCAGTAACTTGCAGTATTAAAGGTGCGTTTTACTCTCCAATTTCTCCTTAAAAGAATCCAGTTCCATGTCAGGCGTGGTGGCACATGCCTTTAATCCCAGCACTCGGGAGGCAGAGGCAGGCAGATTTTTGAGTTTGAGGCCAGCCTGGTCTACAAAGTAAGTTCCAGTACAGCTAGGGCTATACAGAGAAACCCTGTCTCGAAAAACAAAACAAAAACAAAAACAAACAAACAAAAAGAATGCAGTTCCACAGAAACTGATCTCACTGCTGGTTTGGTGGTCCACAGTTCCTGTCTCAGGATTCAGGGGTGGTAGCATCAGGGTAAATATTCAAGCTAGCCTTAGCTTCATAATTGGCTGCAGGCTAGGTTAGTCTACGTCAGACTGACTCAAAAATAAAGAAATATGTATGGAAAGTGGATTAGGGCATATCATTTCTAAGATATTGACCCAGAGCACCCATGCTCTGTGTGGGTGGAGAAGCACCCTTATAGAGGCAGGGGCAGGGGGAATGGGAAAGGAGGGTTCCAAAAGGGAGACCTGGAAAGGAAAAAAACTTTTGAAATGTAAACAAATAAAATATCCAAGAACAAAAAAAGAAACAAAATGCATGATATGAAGAATCAACAAAACCAAGAGCTGACTGAGAAAAATCAATAAAGTGGATAAACCCCTAGCCAAACTAACTAAAGGCCATAGAGAAAGAATCCAAATGAACAAAATAAGAAATGGAAAGGGAGACTTAGCTACAGAAACTGAGGACATCCAAAAATCATCATCATATCTTAGTACAAAAGAATTGTACTCTTAAAGTAGAGAAACATTGACAAGATCGAGGATGAAATTGCTTTTATGATATCTCTGTGAAGAGAGAACACTAGAGACCTTTGTCTCAGTCCCATCAGAAAAGCTTCAATCTTACACTAATACAATGTTTATATAAGCTACTCCCTTAAAGAACCAAAGTAAATTGAACTGAAGAACAAGAGACTGTTTCCCATAAGTTAGGAATGGCATTATCGGAAATGCTGTGGACAGTTTTCCTATCAGCTACAAATGCTTCCACAGTTATTTATAATTAAAGTGAAAATAGTTGTTTGGAAGAAAAAATATAAGTAAATATTTTTTATTTTATTATTGACATTTAACAAACAAAAAAAAGAAAAAAGAAAAAAAGAAAAACTACCTTGTTTGCTTACACATTGCTGATCTATTTCAAGCTGCTTAGTTACAAATGTAATTAGGTTCTTGGGAATAATAATTTTATTCATAATACTTAAAATATTGGCTCATGTGAAGGTGTTGGGAAACATATTTTCTCTTAGTATACTCATTGTAAACTTTCATTTAAACCATAGACTATAAGTACACTGTTATTTTTGTAATATTTGGAAGATATAGCTGGGATATATAGGCTGTGGAAGAAAAAGAGTGTTGGAGCTTTGCTCCACCCATCAAATGTGTATGTATGTATATGTACAAAGTTGAAGGTTTTGAAGCTTACTTCATCCACCGTGTGTGTGTGTGTGTGTGTGTGTGTGTGTGTGTGTGTGTGTGTGAGAAAGAGAGAGAGAGAAAATATGTATGTAAATTATATGTGTGTGTGTGTGTGTGGGTGTGGGTGTGTGTGTGTGTGTGTGTGTGTGTGAGAGAGAGAGAGAGTGAGAGAGAGAGAGAGAGAGAAATTATGTATGATCCATCAACACTTCTTGCCAGTCACACTGAGTATTTTGCTGGCAACAGATTGCTTCTTGCCAACCCCATAGAATCAACCTTTGCTCCTTCAGAGAAAAGTCAGCTGGGTGATCAGCTACCAACTCTATGCACAGCCTCAGTTTGCCCTGGATGTCAAAGCTGGCCTTTGAAAAATGAAGATGTCAACATTTTACTTCAGGATTGCAAGCAAACTTTTCTTTCCTAGGCTCAATCCAAGAAGTATGTGCATCACTCATTTGTAAGTTTTCCAAAACAGAAGTCAGCAGTTATCACCTTCACAGTAGGATTTGGTACAGCTTCCTGCTCAGGCTCTTCTACCTACTTCTGGATCTTGGTCTCTCCTGAGCAGCTAGCACCAGCAATTCCAGTCCATGTATCCCAAACATCATGATGCTCATTCTGCATATCGGGTACTCAAAGTTTCTACCTCCTATGGGTAACAGGTGAAGTGTCAGTGGAAAAGAGATGACTTTCCATGGAGTCAGCTCCTCCTTTCTCCTATCTGGTCTAGGCAGTGTTTGGTTTTTCTCCTAGTGCTGAATGTCCACTAACAACCTAATGTTGTTAATGACTTTTTCTGAGCTGCCTCCATAGCCCTGTGAGTTTACTCCATTTTGTTACTCTTTAACTGGTACTACTACTACCTGTGGGAGAGTCAAGGGAAGGCTCTTTCCCTGTACCTACATCTTTACTATTAGTCCACTGTACACTGAACAGTATTTTCTCATCAGAGAACAACATCAGTCAAGGCATCTGCAATCTTGCTAGTGAAACTTCTGATCTACCTCTGTTCCCATCCTGCAAGATCCAGTCGATTACTTCCCCAAACCCCAGTGTCCCCCACTTGATGTTACATTGGCCATGCTTACCTGAGTTGAAATTCATGTGTAAATAGGACATATAATCCACCCAGCATACCTGAAATATTGCCTTCTCGAGCCTGTATATCAAGGCACCACAGGAAAGAAGATGGAAGGCCATGCTGACACCATAGCCTTCACAACCTTAGTGAATCTATCAGTGAAAGCCTCCTTGAACAGTGCTGGGAGAAGATCAATGAGCAATTTCTCCAGAGACAACCAAGGTCTCATACTTCAGTGCCTTCTTCCTTATCAGCTCCAGGAATTGGGGTGGGCCATGAACTGCCATCCTGATTGGTTCTGGGAAAAATTCCAAGATAGAACAAACAAGTAAACTTTAACTCACACAAACACAAATCAGTGTCCAACAAGTATCACTAAAGGCTTACAATCTGATAAAGTTACTAAACATATTCTTTCAGTCTTCCTGTCTCTGGCCTCTAATCTCAGACTAGGGTAGTTGGATGGGTGAAGTGCCAGAAGGTAAGTAGTTCCAGATCAGCCATGCATATGGAGAACACCTAAATAAACCCAAACATTTAAAAACAAAACCAAACAAACAAAGAGTACTCCACACATTGCAGTATATGCCTTTCATCCCAGCACTCAGGATGCAAAGATGTGGAGATTTTTCTTTCTAGCCTGTTCCACACAATAAGTTCCAGGCTACTTAGAACCATGTGGTAAGAGTATTTAAAACACACATGCACACTCACACACAACCACACACCCATACACATACAGCACACATTTTTTGGGATTCTATTGCTGTGGTGAAAAGTCATAGCCAAAGGCAAGCTGAGGGTAAAAAGGTTTATTTGGCTCACCCTTCTACACTGTAGTCCATCATCAAAGCAAGCAAGGATAGAAAAACATGACAGGAACCTAGAAGCAAGAGCTGAGGCAGAGGACATGGCAACTTCTTGCCTTGTTCTTGGTAGTTTGCTTTCTTTTAGGACCACCAGACCAGGAATAGCACCACCATAAGTCAGCTGGACATCCCCATCAAGCACTAAGAAAATTCTCCATTGACCTGCTCACAGCCCATACCTATGAAGCCATTTTCTGAACAGTTGTTCCTTCCTCTCAGATTACTCTAACATGTGTCAGTTGACATAAAACTATCCAGCACATCTTTCCCTGGTAAGCTTGACACAAAAACACTTTGTGAGACATAACCCTTCCCTTTTGGGTGGCGGGTGTTGATCACCAAGATCTCGGGTTAATAAATATCACAAATATAAAACATGAATAAGTAAACCTTCACAACCTTTACAAATTCTATCACATCGAAAGTACAGTCTCTGAAAAAAACAATCCAGTCTCCTCCAAGTCATCTGCCTGTCAGATCCAACTGTGGCTCCTAGATGTACCCTGTCCACTGAGCTCCATTTTCCAGTCCATGGCTCTGCCTGCATTTCTGCAGGTCTCTCAGCATCTAGAATGTTCTAGTCAGTCTCTGCCCAAGGTCTCTTGCCTGCCAGGTTTCCTTAGCCACACACAGCAGAGCAAATTTAACCTGTACCCTGCAGTCTACCTGCTTGCTCACAAATCTGCCCTGCTTTTCAGGAGGCTTGCTGGCACCAGAGACAACCCTAGAGCTAAAGGTCAGCATAAGAACACAATCAACAACAGCCAAGGCAATATGGCAACTCCAAATCCCAGATATTCTACTACAGTAAGCTCTGGATATCCTAATGTAGCTGAAGCAGAACAAAATGATCTTAAATTCAATTTTATGAAGACGATAGACACCTTTAAAGAAAAAAAATGAATAAATCCCTTAATGAAACACAAGAAATATAATCAAACAGGTGAAGGAAACACATAAAACTGTTCAAGACTTGAAAATAGAAGAGAAACCACTGAAGAAAATACAAACAGAGGCAATCTTAGGGATGGCAAACCTAGATAGGAGAAGAAACACCACAGACACAAGCATCTTTAACATAATACAAGACATAGAAAAGAAAATTTCATGTGTCAAAGATAGAGTAGAAGTATTTGATACATCAGTCAAAGAAAATGTTAAATCGAAGGAGGTTCTGACTTACAACATCCAGGAAATTTGGAACACTATAAAAAGACCAAACCTAAGAACAATAGAAATAGAAGAAGAAGATTCTTAGCTCCAAAGACACAGAAAATATTTTCAACAAAATAATAAAAGAAAAATTTACTAACCTAAAGGTAGAGTTGCTTATAAACATACAAAAAGCTTAAACAACACCAAATAGATTGGACCAAAAAAATCCTCCTGCCACATAATAATTAAGACACTAAATGTAACAAACAGAAATTATATCAAAAGCTGCAAGGGGAAAAGGCCAAATAATATATAAAGGGATACTTACTAGAATTACACCCAACTTCTCAAAAGAGAGTTTAAAATCCAGAAGGTCCTGGTGCAGACTCTAAGGGACCACAGGTGGATGGCCCAGACTACTATACCCAGGTAAAACTTTACATCACTATATATGGAGAAAACAAGATTGTCCATGACAAAACAAATTTAAACCATGTCCATCACCAAATACAGCCCCATAGGAGATACTAGAAGGAAAACTCCACTCAAGTAAGTTAACTCCACACAACAAATGAAATAATCCCATAGTAGCAAACCCAAACTGGAAACACACACACACACACACACACACACACACACGCGCGCGCGCACACGCACACGCACACGCACACGCACACGCACACGCATGCACACACACTCATAACCAACATCAAAACAGGAATCATCACTTATTGCTCATCAATATCTCTCAACATCAATGGGCTCAATTTTCCAGTCCAAAGACACAGACTAACAGAATGGATGTGAAAACAAGACCCTGAATTTGCTTCATAAAAGAAACAGAATTCAACAACAAAGATAGACATTACCTTAAAGTAAAGGGCAGGAAAAAGATTTTCTAAGCGAAAAGACCAAGAAGCAAGTCAGTGTAGCCATCATAATATATTTTGACTTTCAATGTACATTATGGAAGGACACTTCATATTCAAAAAATATAAAAATCCACTATAAGGATGTCTCAATTATGAATAGTTCCACAAATGCCAGGGAACACATATTAGTAAAAGATTACTAATGCTTAAATCACACTTCCAATATCATACATTGGTAGTGAGAGACTTCAACACCTTGCTTTAACCAAAAGACAGATTATCGAGGCAGAACCTAAGCAAAAAATCAGAAATAATGAAACAAGCAGAAGTTATGAATCAACGGGACTTAACAGATACCTTTAGAACATTTCACTCAAACAAGAAAGAATATACCTTCTCAGCACCCCATGGAACCTTGTCCAAAAGTGGCCATGTAGTTGCTTACAAAGCAAACCTTAAGAGATACATGAAAACTGAAATAATTACCTGTCTCTTAACAGACCACAATGGATCAAACTGGATTTCAACAGCAGTATAAACAACAGAAAGCCAACAAATTCCTGGAAACTAACAACCCTCTACTCAATGATTACTCAATGGGTCAGAGAAGAAATATATTAAAGACATTGTAAAATTCAATGAAGATGAAGGCAGAACATACCGAAACCTAAAGGATACAATGAAAGCAGTGTTAAGAGGCAAATTCATAGCACTAAGTTCCAATTGAGTACTACTCAGCTATTAACAAAATGGAGTTATGAAATTCTTGAACAAATGGATGTATCTGGAGGATATCATCCTTACTGAGATAACCCAATCACAAAAGAAGTCATTAGATATGCACTCACTTATAAATGGATATTAGCCTAGAAACATAGAACACCCAAGATTCAATTTGCAAAACACAAGAAAATCAAGAAGAGTGAAGACCAATTTGTGGATAATTCATTCCTCCTTAGAATAGGGAACAAAATACCCATGAAAGGAGTTACAGAGACAAAGTTTGGAGCTAAGATGAAAGGATGGACTATCCAGAGACTACCCCACCTGGGGATCCATCCCATAGTCAGCCACCAAGCCCAGACACTACTGCATATGCCAGAAAGTTTTTGCTGAAGGGACCCTGTTATAGCTGTCTCATATGACTGCGTGGCAAATACAGAAGTGGATGCTCACATTCATCTATAATATCGAACACAGGGTCACCAATGGAGAAGCTAGAGAAAGCACCCAAGGAGCTGAAGGGGTCTGCAACCCTATAGGTGGGAACAACAATATGAACTAACCAGTACCCCCAGAGCTCATACCTCTAGCTGCATATGTAGCAGAAGATAGCCTAGTCGGCCATCACTGGGAATAGAGGCCCCTTGGTATTGCAAACTTTATATGCCCCAGTACAGGGAAATGCCAGGGTCAAAAAGCAGGAGTGGGTGGGTAGGGGAGCAGGGTGGGGGGAACTTTTGGGGTAGCATTTGAAATGTATATAAAGAAAATATCAAATTTAAAAATAAGATACAACTTGCAAAACACATGAAACTGAAGAAGAACGAAGACCAAAATGTGGTCACTTTGCCCATTCTTAGAAATGGAAACAATCACCCATGGAAAGAGTTACAGAGAAAAAGTTTGGAGCTGAGACAAAAGGATAGACCATCTAGAGACTGCCATATCCAGGGATTCATCCCATAATTAGCCTCCAAACGATGACACCATCGCATACACTAGCAAGCATTTGCTGCAAGGACCCTGATATAGCTCTCTCTTGTGAAACTAGGCTGGGGCCTAGCAAACACATAAGTGGATGCTCACAGTCAGCTATTGGATGGAGCACAGGGCCCCCAAAGGAGGAACTAGAGAAAGTATCCAAATAGCTAAAGAGATCTGCAACCCTGTAGGTACAACAACATTATGAACTAACCAGTACCCAGGAGCTCTTGACTCTAGCTGCATGTGTATCAAAGGATGGCCTAGTCGGCCATCACTGGAAAGAGCCACATTGGACATGGAAACTTTATATGCCCCAGTACAGGGGAATGCCAGGGCCAAAAAATGGGAATGGGTGGTTAGGGAAGAGGGAGGGAGGATATGGGGGACTTTTGGGATAGCATTGGAAATGTAATTGAGGAAAATATGTAACAAAAATATTAAAAAAAAGAAAAATGAAAAAAAAGAATTAGCAAGGTACTTGCTGCTGGGTTAAACTCTTGTTGGTCTGCTCCTGAGTAGACTCCATATCCTGGTCCATCCTAGAGCAACCACTGCATTCAGAGTCTTGGAGCTGCTGCTGGGAGCCTGGTAGACTTGGAACCCATCAACCACGCCCGACCCCCGAATACCACTCCCCTTTCTTCCATCCATTCCACCCCTTCTACCTGATACTTGCTGCTGTGGCAGACTTCTAGTTGGTCTGCTCTGTGAAAACTCCATATCCCAATCTATCCTAGAGGACCTGCTGCACTCAGAGCAGTTGTTCTACCAGTGTCTGACAAATACAGATGTGGATACTCACAGTCTACCATTGGCTGAGCACAGGATCCCCAATAAATGACCTACAGAAAGGACCCAAGGAGCTGACAGGTTTTGCAGCACCATAGGAGGAACAACATTATGAACTAACCATTATCCCCAGAGTTCCCAGGAACTAAACCACCAACTAAAGACTACACATCATGGGACTCATGGCTCCTATGCTCATGGATTGATAGAATTAACATAGTAAAAATGGCCATTCTGCCAAAGGCAATCTATAGATTCAATGTAATCCCCATCAAAATCCCAACACAATTCTTCAAAGACATAGAAAGAGCAATTCTCCAATTCTTCTGGAAAGGAAAAAAATCCCAGAATAGTGAAAACAATTCTTAACAATAGAAGAGCAGCTGGGGGAATCACCATCCCTGACATGAAGCTTTACTACAAAGCAATGGTGATAAAAACTGCACAGTATTGGTAGAGAGACAGACATGTTGAACAATGGAATAGAATTGAAGACCCAGAAATAAAAGCTCACACTTATGGTCATTTGGTCTTTGACAAAAACACCAAAAATATACAATGGAATAAAGAAAGCATCTTCAATAAATGATGCTGGTCAAACTGGCTGTTTGTTTGTAGAAGAATGAAAATAGTCCCGCATTTGCACCTTGTACAAAGCTCAAGTCCAAGTGGATTAAGGATCTCAACATAAATCAAGACGCACTGAATCTAGTAGAAGAGAAAGTGAAAAAGAGCCTTTAAGGATAGCTAAAAGCAATCCATGTGGGGGAATATCAGGGACAAGGCAGAGACCTGGGGTGGGTCAGGCTCCTGGGAGGATATGGGAGTGACCCTGGGTGAGACCCCAGGAGCTAGGGATAAGGAGACTGAAATGGCCACTTCCTGTAGCCAGGCAGGATTTCCAGTGGAAGGAGGGGGACACCAACCCACCCACAAAACCTTCCATCCAAAAATGTCCCTGCCTACAAGATATACAGGGATAAAGATGGAGCTGAGATTGAAGGAATAACCAACCAATGAGTGCACAAACTTGAGACCTACCTCATAGAGGAGAGCCAAACCCTGACACTCTTGATGATACTTGGTTGCACTTCAGGACAGAAGCCTAGCATAAACATCATGTGAGGATTCATACAGCAAGTGGTGGCAACAGATGGACATGCACAGCCAAATATTAGGCAGAATTCAGGGAATCTTTTGATATAGTCAGAGGAAGGATTGAGGGAGCCAGATGGGGTCAAGTATACCAGAAGGAGACCTAGAGAGCCAAGTCACCTGGACCCATTGGGCATTCATAGAGATTGAGCCACCAACCAAAATGCATGCATGGTCCAGACCTAGGGCCCCTACAAATGTGGAGCAGATGTGAAGCTTGGTCTTAATGTGTGTCACCTAAAAATTAGATCAGGGGTTGTCTCATTGAATTTTGTTGCCTTCCATGGAATCTATGGGAACCTAGTGGGGCTATCTTATTTGGCCACAGTAGGAGAGGATGCATTTGTTCCTGATGCAACTTGATTTGCCAGGGTGGTTTGGTAGCTGATGGGGTTGCATAGTGAATACCTTTCCTTCTCTTGGGAGAATGGAAGGAGGAAATGATGAGAAAGGGTCGAAGGGTAGGCCTGGGAGGAAAGGGAAGGCAGGATGTGATCAAATGGTAAAGTGCATAAATGAATGAGTGAAAATAAACAGAAATGATAAATAGGGAACTAGACATGTTTAACATTTAAACTTTTTCAACTGCAAACTGAATAGAAATGTGTTCTCCCTGAAATATGTTAGCAACCTATGTTTTCATGGTCTACTTATAATTAAACTAAATAGTGATTAAATATGCAAAAATTTTGGTATAAGATAAAGTTGTGAGGATTGTTGTGAAGCTTTGTGGCTATAGTTAGTATGTACTTATAACTGATAATTAGCATATGTAAATTATAAACACACAATGTTGTTCAGTCAGACAAAATCCTACAGATACAAATAGGTAGGGTTATATTTATTTTAGTTTCTTATCTCCCCCCTCTTCACATTGTTTCTTTCTCCTCTCTTATCAGTATATGCTTAAAATTTATACTACAAAAATTGTTCAGGTTTTTTATTCTTTTGAATTTTATTTGCTTATTTGTCACAGCTTTTATTCCATTCCTGAGCAGGGATAAGATGAAGTCAAGAGAGACCGGAAGGAAAGTGCTAAGGGATTCTAGCTCCATGTCAGGAGGAAGTTTTGTGGATTTTGATATTAGTTATTTACATAAGTAGATAGAATGACATAGAATTTCTCCTCTGCAGTCTCAACCTACAGGGTGTGGACATAACTGGTATGTATTATTACATCCTGTTTAAAGGGGTTCACAGATCCAGTGAATGGATAGAAAAACACTTTACAAAGTAAAACACATCCAGAGATTTCTTGGAATGACTTAGGACATTGGTATTACTTTGATATATCTACACAGTGATTATCTAAAAACAAACAAACAAACAAACACACCATCAACACGCACAAGGTCACCAAATATTTGAAATGTAATTAATTAAATATAATGCCAAACTGGTAAGCTTTCCTGCAACATAGATACCTGTTTCCTTGTGAATCTGTATCTGTGAGTGCTTTTTCCCTTGTCAAACATAGGCCTGGAGAGATGATGGCTCAGTAAGTAAGAGTCTTGGTTGCTCTTTCAGACAACCTGAGTTCAATTCTAGACAATTACCTGGTAGCTGATAACCATCTATACAGGGTTCTGATGCCTTTTTCTGTCATGCCAGCTTACATAGTAATAGAACAGGAATAAACATTAAATGCATTCAGAAATAAATGTTGTACATTGACAAACTCCTAATTTCCTCTACTCATCCATAGTTTAGGAGCTCAAACTCTGGAGCCCAAAGCACCCTACCCTATTGCTCTCCAGCTGAGCTCAATGGACACACCTGAAAGTTCACATGCTCTCTTCACAGAGCCACACAACTGTTGATGATCACCATCCAAGTTTTAATTAATTGGGCCATTTTCTTTATTACTTTGTGAAACTGAGTCCTTTTTTATTTAAGAACTTCTTTGACTAGGTGTATAGCTACATGTATATTATGTGGGTTTGTGTATGTGAAAGGGGGCATTCACAGAGGCCAGAAAAGAGGGTCCTATCACCTGAAGCCTGAGTTCCATTGGAAAGACACCTGATTATTAGCTCTGAAACAGAACTTTGCTCCTCTGCAAAAGCAGCCTGTGCTCTCCACCTATGAAGAGTCTCTCTCCATCTATGCATTGTTTATTTTAAGAATACAAATGCATGTTAATTGTGGGGAAATTTCAGGTGAGTCCTAAGGAACAAGGTCAGGGAACTGTTGAGCTAGGAAGACAGGTTGCAAGGGAAGACAGAAAGAAGGAGTGTAAGAGAGATTTGTTGTTTGGTTTTTCTTCCTCTTTACCTTAGGCCAGCCTAAATGTCCATATGGGTCCCACCTTAGCTGATAACTTTATACATCTTCCAAAGATTGTGAAAGGCCTGGCATCAATGTGTACATTTTAACTTCACTCCAGAGGGTTTACTATACAGAAAAGGGGTATAATGACTTGGCAGAGGGAGTCTTTTTTCTTTTGTTCTTTTTTTTATTACAACTGAAGAATTAAAGTACATTTGTTTTGTAAAGTACATGCTTTATGTAGTGGAGAGACCTGCATATTATGGGATACCTTTATATAAAATATGGGTGTGTCATAGAGTTTTGGAGTCCACTGGAATAAGGCTTTAGAGACATGTGGCTTAATGGATGGATATAGAGGTTCCAGTAGTCACTTCATTAAAGCATGATAAAAAGATCAAGATTACAAAGCCAGACTGGAAATCCTGTTTACTTTGCCCTATGTTGTCTTCTTTCCTTTAGGCATCTCGGTTGAGTCCAAGGTGCCTTGAAATCTGAATGTACTAGATATTAATTGTGATCCTTTTAATCTTCCTTCGTAGGAGGTGTGACTATGTTGCTCAAATTGTTTAAATATTTTGTGCACATAACTGATCAGCCACCCAGGAGGGTTGTACACGTAACCCAGGCAAAGTACAAGGGAAATAAGTGTCAAGAAAAGTTTCATTTTATACATTTCCAATTTCTTTTTTTTTTTGTGTGTGTGTGTGTTCTTTCCACACCAATACTCTTTTTTTTTTTTAAATTAGGTATTTTCCTCGTTTACATTTTCAATGCTATCCCAAAGGTCCCCCATACCCACATCCCCAATCCCCTACCCACCCACTCCCCCTTTTTGGACCTGGCGTTACCTTGTACTGGGGCATATAAAGTTTGAAAGTCCAATGGGCCTCTCTTTGCAGACTAGGCCATCTTTTGATACATATGCAGCTAAAGACAAGACCTCCCGGGTACTGGTTAGTTCATATTGTTGTTCCAACTATAGGGTTGCAGTTCCCTTTAGCTCCTTGGGTAATTTCTCTAGCTCCTCCATTGGAGGCTGTGTGACCCATCCAATAGCTGACTGTGATCATCCACTACTGTGTTTGCTAGGCCCCGGCATAGTCTCACAAGAGAGCTATATCTGGGTCCTTTTAGCAAAATCTTGATAGTGTATGCAATGGTGTCAGCATTTGGAAGCTGATTATGGGATGGATCCCTGCATATGGCAATCACTAGATGGTCCATCCTTTCCTCACAGCTCCAAATTTTGTCTCTGTAACTCCTTCCATGGGTGTTTTGTTCCCATTTCTAAGAAAGGGTAAAGGGTCCACACTTTGGTCTTTGTTCTTCTTGAATTTCATGTGTTTGCCAAGTTGTATCTTATATCTTGGGTATCCTAAGTTTCTGGGCTAATATCCACTTAACAGTGAGTACATATTGTGCGAGTTCCTTTGTGATTGGGTTACTTCACTCAGGATGATACCCTCCAGGTCCATCCATTTGCCTAGGAATTTCATAAATTCATTCTTTTTAATAGCTGAGTAGTATTCCATTGTGTAAATATACCACATTTTCTGTATCCATTCCTCTGCTGAGGGGCATCTGGGTTCTTTCCAGCTTCTGCCTATTATAAATAAGGCTGCTATGAACATAGTGGAGCATGTGTTCTTCTTACCGGTTGGGACATTTTCTGGATATATGCCCAGGAGACTTATTGTGTGATTCTCCTGTAGTACTATGTCCAATTTTCTGAGGAACTGCCAGACTGATTTCCAGAGTGGTTGTACAAGCTTGCAATCCCACCAACAATGGAGGAGTGTTCCCCTTTCTCCACATCCTCGCCAGCATCTGCTGTCACCTGAGTTTTTGATCTTAGCCATTCTGACTGGAGTGAAGTGGAATCTCAGTGTTGTTTTGATTTGCATTTCCCTGATGATTAAGGATGTTGAACATTTTTTCAGGTGCTTCTCTGCCATTCGATATTCCTCATGTGAGAATTCTTTGTTCAGCTCTGAGCCCCATTTTTAATGGGGTTATTTGACTTTCTGGAGTCCACCTTCTTGAGTTCTTTATATATATTGGATATTAGTTCCCTATCCGATTTGGGATAGGTAAAGATCCTTTCCCAATCTGTTGGTGGCCTTATTGTCTTATTGACGGTGTCTTTTGCTTTGCAGAAGCTTTGCAATTTTATGAGGTCCCATTTATCGATTCTTGATCTTACAGCACAAGCCATTGTTGTTCTATTCAGGAATTTTTCCCCTGTACCCATATCTTCGAGGCTTTTCCCTACTCTCTCCTCTATAAGTTTCAGTGTGTCTGGTTTTATGTGGAGTTCCTTAATCCACTTATATTTGACGTTAGTACAAGGAGATAGAAATGGATCAATTCGAATTCTTCTACGTGATAACTGCCAGTTGTGCCAGTACCATTTGTTGAAAAGGCTGTCTTTTTTCCACTGGATGGTTTTAGCTCCCTTGACAAAGATCAAGTGACCATAGGTGTGTGGATTCATCTCTGGGTCTTCAATTCTGTTCCATTGGTCTACTTGTCTGTCACTACATTTCCAATTTCAAACAGACTTTTTCTTCCCATGAAATACCAGTGTTTTCCATTCCTGGGCCCATCTAACCTTTCTGACCCTGAACCAGATAGTGAGGTTGGTAACAGTCAAAGACCACACAGAGAGAACATCCAGGTTTATAAGTATAGAACTAAGCATCTAGTTAGTTTGTCCGGGGAGAAGCCAGGTATCAATGCCAAACTGTGTTTCTGACTCCAATTGGCCCCTGTTCCCTCCACCCTTCCAACTGTTCCTCCATGTCAAGCTCAGTCTCCAAGACACCAGTCACTGTACATCCTTATGTTTCCAACCATCTGAGCAGTGTCAGAAGCCATGGGCTCCTAGGTCCCCAGATGAAAGATGTATATCAAGCCTATTGTTTATTCAAATCCAGAACTCATATTTCCCAATTTGCTGCCAACAACAACAACAACAACGTCTGGACACCTGGTGTTAGACACAGCACTCACCACATGTATGGCATATATCTGTAACAAATGAACTGTTCTTGGGCTGCCTTTTTGCCCTGAGTGTATCTATGAGCTCCTGAGCCCATCATAGATCATAGCACTCCAGAGGGGCAGTGTATTGTTTCACATTCATCTTGGTCCAGTTGGCTGTTGATGCGAAAGGTCCTTCAGGATGGGCATGGAGAAATCACTGTTGTAGAAGTTGACATTGGAGATCTGAGTGCATTGTTTGAATCCAGGTAGGAGGGCATTGACCTCAGAGTCATTCACCCTACATCCTTGCAAATCCAGTGTCTCAAGAGTGCTTACCACTTTCATGAGGAGACATCTCAGAGCCATAAGATCAAAATCCAGTAAAACCACACCTCTCAATCCCAGATGTTTTAGCTGAAAGAGGATCAGACAGCAGGAGCAGGAATCCAGGTCTCTCTGTGAAATTAGGGAGTAATTAATGGAGAGGGTCTTCAAGGGTGTCACAAGGAACCTAGGGTTAAAGGACACAGAGAGTTAGTTCAGTCAAATGGTCTTGTAGAGGTTTGGCATGGATATACTGAGTGGTAGAAAGAACCAGGTGCCCCAAGTTCAGTTTGACTAAATGATCAAGGACATCATTTATGATACTTTCTATTGGAACCTGTTCAGTCCATTCAACCCCACAATTCATCTCCTGTCCTCACTCTCAAGCTAAAAATCAATTCATTCCTTAAGCCCAGAAAGCACTCAGAAGAAATTTCCATCCCATGAAATTTTTGACAGGATCCCAATATTTGCTGTGTGTTCACTGAATCTGCATACTTTCATTCCCACTGCAGTCGTGCTTGCTCTCATTTACAGCCCAAGCTCTACCTCCTATCCCATGCATTCAGTGCTACTTGGGCTCAAAATATTTCACTCATGGAAACTGGGTAAATATAGAAGGCTACTCTCATAGTTCAGATCATAAAACCCATGTTCACAATGTGACAATGAGTTCCCTTACTACTCACTACCGTGTCCCCTTTCTCTTCCATTTCCATATGATTCTGTGGGAATGATTTCAATTACAACTAATTTTTACTAGCTCTAACCTATTATTTGCACCCAATCGCTTCTCTCCATCAGGAGTTCTCATCTGAGACACTGATTTACTTTGCAAAATTTCCCTTGTTTATCTCAGTGTACATAGAAACAAGACATAACTTTCTGATTCTTATGGGTCTCTAAATGTTTGTTCCTAGTGGCTGGCTGGCATCATGTACCACTAATCCTTATGATAAGACAGACAGACTTGCTCTGATAGCTGAACCAGCTCTCCATTATGGCCTACCGTAGGACCTGATTCATCTGGGATATGAGAAAATGGACGCAGAACATGAAAAGTTGCTGGAGACAGTTGAATGAGAAGAACTGAGAAGTAAACTTGTTGATACACTTGGCTTCTCTGACTCTTGTTCTATTGAAAATAGGAAAGGTGATACCAGGAAGGGATACCAGGAAGACTTTTCAAAGATTTCACAGCTGCCCAAAGTAGTGAACAAAATATGCCAACTCTAACAGGGTCCAATTCAACTCCAATTCAGTGATGTGCTCTGCATAAAAAATATTCAAGGGGGCGAAGAGTTGGCAGACAACGCCAAGGTCCCCAGAGGACTCTCTACAGTATCTTAGGACCCCTGGTGAATGGAACACAAGTTCTGTTCCAATCTAATCACGCTGGACCTGAGACAGCATTAATTAGGGAAACAGAAAATGCGGCCTGACCAGGGTCACAAGTTCCTTCCTTTTGGCGCCAGGACCTGGTCACCTTAGGCATGAAGTCAGCGGACACCCCCAAGGTCACTAGAGGACTCTCTACTTGATCTTAGGACCTCTGGTGAGTAGAACACAACTTCTGCCAGTAGGCAGGTTCAAACGCCAGATATCTGGGCACCTTCCCTATAAAAGGAGAGCTTGCCTGCAGAGAGTGCTCTGACTACTGAAACTCAGGAGAGAGCTAGTCTCCCAGGTCTGCTGATGAGGGCTAACAGAATCACGACATCAACAAGCTCTAACGAGAGACAACTATAACAAATAAGTCCAGAGAATACCAGATGACGAAAGGCAAACTTAAGAATCTTACTAACAGAAACCAAGACCAATCACCAACATCAGAACGCAGCACTCCAAACTTGCCCAGCCCTGGGCACCCCAACACACCTGAAAAGCTAGACCTGGATTTAAAAGCATATCTCATGATGATGGTAGAGGACACCAAGAAGAACTTTAATAGCTCAGTTAAAGTACTACAGGAGAATATGGTAAAGAGTTACAAGTCCTTAAAGAAAAACAGGAAAACACAACCAAACTGGTAGAAGTCCTTGAAGAAAAGCAGGAAAACACATCCAAACAGGTGATGAAAATGAACAAAACCATACTAGACCTAAAAAGGGAAGTAGACACAATAAAGAAAACACAAAATGAGGCAACACTGGAGATAGAAACCCTAGGAAAGAAATCAGGAATGATGGATGCAAGCATCAGCAACAGAACACAAGAGATGGAAGAGAGAATGTTATGTGCAGAAGATTCCATAGAGAACATCGGCACAACAACCAAAGAAAATGCAAAATGCAAAAGAATCCTAAATCGAAATATCCAGAAAATCCAGGACACAATGAGAACACCAAACCTACGGATAATAGGAGTAGATGAGAATGAAGATTTTCAACTTAAAGGGCCAGCAAATATCTTCAAGAAAATAATAGGAGAAAATTTCCAAATCTAATAAGGACACACTCATGAACATAAAAGAAGTCTACAGACCTCCAAATAGACTGGACCAGAAAAGAAATTCCTCCCCACACATAATAATCAGAACAACAAATGCACTAAATAAACATAGAATATTAAAAGCTGTAAGGGAAAAAGGTCAAGTAACATATAAAGGCAGGCCTAACAAAATTACACCAGACTTTTCACCAGAGACTATGAAAGCCAGAAGATGCTGGACAGATGTTATACAGACACTAAGAGAACACAAATGCCAGCCCAGGCTACTATACCCAGCCAAACGCTCAATTATCATAGATGGAGAAATCAAAGTATTCCAGGAAAAAAACCAAATTCATACATTATCTCTCCACGAATCCAGCCCTTCAAAAAATAATAACAGAAAAAAAAAATACAAGGACAGAAACCACGCCCTACATAAAGCAAGAAAGTAATTCTTCAACAAACCTAAAAAAGACAGACACAAGAACAGAATTCCAACTCTAACAACAAAAATAATAGGAAGCATCAATTACTTTACCTCAATACATCTTAATATCAATGAAATCAATTCCCCAATAAAAAACCATAGACTAACAGACTGGCTACACAAAAAGGACCCAATATTTTGCTGCTTACAGGAAACCCATCTGAGGGAAAAAGACAGAAACTACCTCAGAATAAAAGGCTAGAAAACAATTTTCCAAGCAAATGGTCTGAAGAAACAATCTGGAATAGGCATTCTAATATTTAATAAAATCAATTTCCAACCCAAAGTTATCAAAAAAGACAAGAAGGGACACTTCATACTCATCAAATGTAAAGACTTCCAAGGAGAACTCTCAATTCTGAATATCTATGCTCCAAATGCAAGGGCAGCCACATTCATTAAACACACTTTAGTAAAGCTCAAAGCACACATCGCACCTCAATCAATAATAGTGGGAGACTTCAACACACCACTTTCATCAATAAAAAGCTTGTGGAAACAGAAACTAAACAGGGACACAGTGAAACTAACAGAAGTGGTGAAACAAATGGATTTAACAGATATCTAAAGCACATTTTTTTCCTAAAACAAGAGGATATACTTTCTTCTCAGCACCTCATGGTACCTTCTCCAAAATTGATCATATAATTGGTCACAAAACAGGCCTCAAAAGATACAAAAACATTGAAATTGTCCCATGCATCCTGTCAGATCACCATGGACTACGGCTGATCTTCAATAACAACATAATTAATAGAAAGCCAACATTCACATGGAAACTGAACAACACTCTTCTCAATGATACCTTTGTCAAGGAAGGAATAAAGAAAGAAATTAAAGAATTTTTAGAGTTTAATGAAAATGAAGCCACTACATACCCCATGTTATGGGACAGAATAAAATCATTTCTGAGATGAAAACTCATAGCTCTGAGTGCCTCCGAAATGAAACTAGAGAGAGCAAACACTGGCAGCTTGACAACACACCTAAAAGCTCTAGAGAAAAAGGAAGGAAATTCACCCAAAAGGTGTAGATGACAGGAAATAATCAAATTCAGGGGCGAAATCAACCAAGTGGAAACAAGAAGAACTATTCAAAACATCAACCAAACAAGGAGCTGGTTCTTTGAGAAAATCAACAAGATAGATAAACCCTTACCCAGACTAATGAGAGGGCACAGGGACAGCATCCTAATTAACATAATCAGAAATGAAAAGGGAGACATAACAACAAATCCTGAAAAAATCCAAAAAAACATCAGATCCGTCTATAAAAGCCTATACTCAACAAAACAGGAAAACCTGGACGAAATGAACAAATTTTAGACAGATACCAGGTACCAAAGTTAAACCAGGATCAAGTTAATGATCTAAACAGTCCTATATTCCCTAAAAATTTAGCAGCAGTCATTAATAGTCTCCCAAACAAAAAAAGCCCAAGACCAGATGGGTTTAGGGCAGAATTCTATCAGACCTTCAAAGAAGATTTGATTCCAGTTCTTCACGAACTATTCCACAAAATAGAAGTAGAAGGTACTCTACCCAACTCATTCTATGAAGTCATAATTACTCTGATACCTAAACTACAGAAATATCCAACAAAGATAGAGGACTTCAGACCAATTTCTGTTATGAATATCGATGCAAAAATACTCAATAAAATTCTAGCTAACCGAATCCAAGAACACTTTAAAACAATCATCCATCCTGACCAAGTAGATTTTATTCCAGGGATGCAGGGATGGTTTAATATACAGAAATCCATCAACTTAATCCATTATATAAACAAACTCAAAGACAATAAACACATAATCATCTCCTTAGACGATGAGAAAGCATTTGACAAAATCCAACACCCATTCATGATAAAACTCTTGGAAAGATCAGGAATTCAAGGCCCATACCTAAACATGACAAAAGCAATCTACAGCAAACCAATAGCCAACATTAAAGTAAATGGGGAGAAGCTGAAAGCAATCCCACTAACATCAGGGATTAGACAAGTCTGCCCACTTTCTCCCTACCTATTCAACATTGTATTTGAAGTCCTAGCCAAAGCAATTCAACAACAAAAGGAGATCAACGGGATACAAATTGGAAAAGAAGAAGTCAAAATATCACTTTTTGCAGATGACATGATAGTATATATAAGTGACTCTAAAAATTCTGCCAGAGAACTCCTAAACCTGATAAAAAGCTTCAATGAAGTAGCTGGATATAAAATTAACTCAAACAAGTCAATGGCCTTTCTCTACACAAAGAATAAGCAGGCTGAGAAAGAAATTAGGGAAACAACACCCTTCTCAATAGTCACAAATAATATAAAATACCTTGGTGTGACTCTAACTAAGGAAGTGAAAGGTCTGTATGATAAGAACTTCAAGTCTCTGAGGAAAGAAATTAAAGAAGATCTCAGAGGATGGAAACATTTCCCATGCTCATGGACTGGCAGGATCAACATTGTAAAAATGGCTATCTTGCCAAAAGCAATCTACAGATTCATTGCAATTCCCATCAAAATTCCAACTCAATTCTTCAATGAATTAGAAAAAGCAATCTGAAAATTCATCTGAAATACAAAAACCTAGGATAGCAAAAACTCTTCTCAAGGATAAAAGAACCTCTGGTGGAATCACCATGCCTGACCTAAAGCTGTACTACAGAGCAATTGTGATAAAAACTGCATGGTAATGGTATAGTGACAGACAGGTAGACCAATGGAATAGAATTGAAGACCCAGAAATGAACCCACACACCTATGGTCACTTGATCTTTGACAAAGGAGTTAAGACCATCCAGTGGAAAACAGACAGCATTTTCAACAAATGGTGCTGGCACAACTGGTGGTTATCATTTAGAGGAATGTGAATTGATGATTCCTATCTCCTTGTACTAAGATCAAATCTAAGTTGATCAAGGAGCTCCACATAAAACCAGAGACGCTGAAACTTATAGAGGAGAAAGTGGGGAAAAGCCTCGAAGATATTGGCACAGGGGAAAAATTCCTGAATAGAAGAGCAATGGCTTGTGCTGTAAGATCAAGAGTCAACAAATGGGACGCCATGAAACTGCAAAGCTTCTGTAAGGCAAAAGACACTGTCAATAAGACAAAAAGGCCACCAACCGATTGGGAAAGGATCTTTACCTATCCTAAATCAGATAGGGGGCTAATATCCAATATATATAAAGAACTGAAGAGGGTGGACACCAGAAAATCAAATAATCCCATTAAAAATGGGGTTCAGAACTAAACAAAGAATTCTCACCTGTGGAATACCGAATGGCTGAGAAACACCTGAAAAAATGAGCAGTGTCCTTACTCATTAGAGAAATGCAAGTCAAAACAACCCTGAGATTCCATCTCACACCAGTCAGAATGGCTAACATAAAAATTTCAGGTAACAGCAGATGCTGGCAAGGATGTGGAGAAAGAGGAACACTCCCCCACTGTTGGTGGGATTACAAGCTTGTATAACCACTCTGGAAGTTAGTCTGGTGGTTCCTCAGAAAATTGGACATAGTATTGCCAGAGGAACCCGCAATACCTCTCTTGGTTATATATCTGTTCTGTCCGGCCAGTAGATCACAACATGGGTTCTAGCCTGGAAAGGCATTTTGGAAACCTGGAAGAGAAGAGGGGCTAGGTGGCGAGATAAAGAAATGCAGCTAAGACAGGCATTCTGATCAAAGCTCAATTTTACTGTTCCACATGCAATTATAAAACAGGGGAAGGGGGCCTGATTCCCGACAATTAATCTTGGAGTCCAATAGCAGGGTGACCACGTGCAGGGCTCCAAACAGCAAAGAGGCAGGTTCCAGCAGTGGGCATGGCAGAACAATTAAATGGGAAGCTCCACCCCTGAGCAAACAGGTTTCAGGCTGGGGGAGGGGAGACTACATCTCCTCCCTTTTGTTAACAAAAAAAGAAAAAAAAGAAAAAGCTGGCCTAAGGCAAAAAATTTATTTATGCTCCATAGTTTTGCCTGAATTTTAGGGCTAAAGAAAAAAAACCTGTCTCAGTGGGATTCCCTAACTTATTTTATGGTAAACTGTATCTGGCTAAGACTGTCCTTTTTATCCTAGTAAACAACTAACAGAAAAGCCTGGAGCTGTAGGCTCTGACTTTATAATGCTAATTAGTACTGAATAGGTAACTTCCTAGTTGAATTTTAAGTAGGGCGTTGGAACCCTGGCTAAGTTTGGCTGAACAAATTTGAAATACACTTTATTAAGAATAACAGTTAGTTGATATTCCTACGCACTTTTGGATGACAGGAGGGAAACAGGGAGGAGGGGTATGACCGGCTCCATAGTACAAGGCCAATTGGCTTTTTATATTGGGGTGGGAGGCAGTGAAGACAGTACAGTCTCCAACCTCTCTCCCCCCTATTAATTAAGTTAAATAAGGCAACGCTTAACTGAGGTGATCAAAAGATTTTCTCATCCATAGATGAGTGGGCTTTTAACCTTGGTTGGGTGGACATTGACAGGATCCCTCCCGTGGGTGCTGTCACGACCCACACCTGTGGCTCTTGGTATCTTTTGGGGAGGGGAGGCAGAGCCGTAGATATTTTTGGTTTATTATATATCAACCTCCTTTTTAAACCGGGTATAACCCACAGGAAAATCAGAAATGGTCAAGCTGGACTTTTCCCTGCAGTAGTTCTCTGCACCATGCGATACCCATACTATATTCATATGATTACGAACTAGTATGCACAGTTCTGAGTACTGTGTAGCTCCTAAAGGAGAATTATCAACCTCAGATTTAGCAAGGCCTAGGCAAGAATTATGTTATTAGTAACCCCACGATTTGTGGCTAAAATAGGAGCTGGAAGTCATTTCTCCTCATCCCTGTATTTTCCACAGCCTGAGGAACTAAGGACACCTTGCAGTAAGAGCAAGGGTGAAAAGCCAGGGGTCAGCTAAGGGACTAAACCCATCTATCAAAATAAAAACTAATCTCTATTAATATTAGAAATATCTACTTTTCTAGCCCTCTTGGTAAACCTAATTTTTAACTTAGACTGAAAGCCACGTGCTGGAATGTCCTGGGACTGAAGATAACAGCTGCCACCTGTGCGCTCTAGGGGGCAGGGATGTACATATGTTGATCTGGCTGGAGAATATTGATTAACCTGCTTGAAAAACAAAATCTCGACAGTGAGAAAGTAGGAAAGCAGAAATTCTTTTGGAAAAGTTCAGGTACTTTATGTAAATGTAAATAGTAAAGCTGAGGTTAATCTCTAGCCTCCTTTTGGGTAGCAGGCCCAGAGAGTAGCAGGAAAACAGCTTTTCTGGGAGCTTTCATTCCCAGCCGAATTTTAAGCACAAGAGGAATTTTAGTCTTCAGAATGATACTTAAGAGAAGAGTCAGAATCTGTGTTCATCTGACGAATTAATCTCTCTGCAGAAGATATTCCAACTAGTAAGAAAGACACATGCTCCACTATGTTCATAGCAGACCTATTTATAATAGCCCGAACTGGAAATAACCCAGATGTCCCTCAACAGAGGAATGGATACAAAAAATGTGGTACATTTACACAATGGACTACTACTCAGCTATTAAAAAGAATGAATTTATGAAATTCCTAGGCAAATGGTTGGACCTGGATGGCATTATCCTGAGTGAAGTAACCCAATCACAAAAGAACTCACATGATATGTACTCACTGATACATGGATATTATCCCAGAAACTTAGAATACCCAAGATATAAGTTACAATTTGCAAAATACATGAAACTCAAGAAGAAGAAAGACCAAAGTGTGGACACTTTGCCCCTTATTAGAATTGGGAACAAAACACCCATGGAAGGAGTTACAGAGACAAAGTTTGGAGCTGAGACAAAAGGATAGACCATCTTGAGACTGCCATATCCAGGGATCCATCCCATAATCAGCCTGCAAAAGCTGACACCATTGTATACACTAGCAAGATTTTGTGGAAATGACCCTGATATAGCTGTCTCTTGTGAGACTATGCCGGGCCTAGCAAACACATAAGTGGATGCTCACAGTCAGCTATTGGATGGATTATAGGGCTCCCAATGGAGGAGCCAGAGAAAGTACCCAAGGAGCTAATGGGATTTGCAACACTATAGGTGGAACAACATTATAAACTAACCAGTACCCTGGAGCTCTTGACTCTAGCTTCATATGTAGCAAAACATGGTCTAGTCGGCCATCACTGGAAAGAGAGGCCCATTGGACAAACTTTATATGCCCCATTACAGGGGAACGCCAGGTTCAAAAAGTGGGAGTGGATGGTAAGGGGAGTGCGAGAGAGGGTATGGGGGACTTTTGGGATGTCATTGGAAATGTAAATGAGGAAAATACCTAATAAAAAAATAAAAAAAAAGAAACATAAAGCAAGTGAATGAAAGGTAGATAGAAAAATGGGAGAGACTCACAGGGCTCAATGAGGATGTCACTGTGGGAAATTGCAGGCTAGTATCCAGTTGAGCTGAGGTCTGAACCCCGATGGTCATAATTCACCTTCATGACATGTTAGGCATTCCCTCATGGTCCTGGAACTCTGACCCCTCCCTAAGTTACCGTCCACCACAGCCACCACAAGAGAAGCATGGTCAGTAGTGACATAGACAATGGCCCAAGCTTCTGACCTTCATGCTCAACTCCTACACAGTTACCTAGCAACAGTAAAGACCATAAAAGAGGTGTTCAGCCCACACCTCGCTCTCTCTTACTCTTATGCTCTTACTTCTTACCCTTCATTCTCACCCTCTCTCTCTCTCCTCTCTTTGTCTTCTCTCCTCTTCTCTCTCCCTCTTTCTCTCCTCTCTCTCTCTCTCTTGCTTGCTCTCTCTCTCTCCCTCTCTCTCTTTCTCTCTCTCTCTCTGCATTTCTATAATAAAGCTCTTAAACCAGAGAGAGAGTCTCTGCTCCATCAAGATCCACTGTGCACTCTGGTCAGTGTTGGGAACCGCTTCCCTTATTCCTCGCTCTCCTAACCCTGGGGCTACAGGGTGTGGCCTTGGGGTTCTCAGATCAGGGGCTGCCCCTTCTCCATCCCCTGCTAACTGGGACAGAAGCTATGCTCACCCAGGGCCAAGTGGAAAGTGTCCAGCAGCCCTCCAGTGCCTGCGTCCTGCCCAGAGCACAGGAACTCTGGCCAGATATGGGCCCCTTTTCCCTTCCCCCTCCTCCCAGGGCCTTCCCCTGCGCCCCCCCCCCATTTTTTTGATCCCAACATGTCCCTAGCTGAAATAAGGAACAAAGGAGAGATAGAACCTTAAGAGACTACCCACAGTGCATAGGCATGGCTCTCAGTTGAGCGAAGTAGCCAGTCAACCATCTCGTAATTTTAACCCTGAGCTGGGCAGTGGTGGCACACACCTTTAATCCCAGCACTTGAGAGGCAGAGGCAGGTGGGTTTCTGAGTTCGAAGCCAGCCTAGTCTACAAAGTGAGTTCCAGGACAGCCAGGGCTATACAGAGAAACCCCATCTCTTGAAAAAATGCTCAACATCCTTAATCATCAGGGAATAGCAAATCAAAACAAACCTGAGATGCCACGTCACAACAGTCAGAATGGCTAAGGTAAAAAATTCATGTGACAGTAGATGCTGGAAAGGATGTGGAGAAAGAGGAACACTCCTCCATTGTTGGTGGGATTGTAAACTTGTACAATCACTCTGGAAATCAGTCTGGTGGTTCCTCAGAAAATTGGACATAGTACTATCGGAGGATCCAGTAATACCCCTCCTGGGCATATATCCAGAAGATGTTCCAACTAGCAATAAGAACACATGCTCCACTATGTTCATAGCAGCTTTATTTATAATAGCCAGAAGCTGGAAAGAACCCAGATGTCCCTCAATAGAAGAATGGATACAGAATATGTAGTATATTTACAGATCAGAGTACTTCTCAGCTATTAAAAACAATAAATTTATGAAATTCCTAGTCAAATGGATGGATCTGGAGGGCATCATCCTGAGTGAGGTAACCCAATCACAAATAACTCACGTGATATGTACTCAGTGGTAAGTGGATATTAGCCCAGAAACTTAGAATACCCAAGACACAATTTGTGAAACACATGAAACTCAAGAAGAACAACGACCAAAGTGTGGATACTTTGCCCCTTCTTAGAATTGGGAACAAAACACCCATGGAAGGAGTTATGGAGCTGAGATGAAAGGATGGACCATCCAGTTACTGCCCCTTCTGGGGGTCCATCCCATAATCAGACACCAAACGCAGACACTATTGCATACGCCAGCAAGATTTTGCTGAAAGGACCATGATATAGCTGTCTCTTGTGAGGCTATTCCAGTGCCTGACTAACACAGAATTGGATTCTCATAGTCAGCTATTGGATGGAACATAGGGCCACCAATGGAGGAGCTAGAGGAAGTATCCAAGGAGCTGAAGGTGTCTGCAATCCTATAGGTGGAACAACAATATGAACTAACCAGTGCCCCCAGAACTTTTGTCTCTAGCTGCATATGTATCAGAAGATGGCCTAGTTGGCCATCATTGGGAAGAGAGGCCTCTTGGTCTTGAAAACTTTATATGCTCCAGTACAGGGGAAACACCAGTTACAAGCAGTGGGAGTGTGTGGGTAGGGGAATAGGGGTGGAGGGAGGGTATAGAGGACTTTTAGGATAGTATTTGAAATGTAAATGAAGTAAATACCTAATTTAAAAAAATGGAAAAAAAACCCTCTCTCGAAAAACAAAACAAAACAAAACATAAAAATTTAACCCTGAATTGTTCCTCTCTAAATGAAAAATAGTTACAAAAAAATGGAGCAGAGATTGAAAGAAAGGCCATCCAGAGACTGGGATCTTGGGATCCATTCAAATAGCAGACAGAAAACCCCAACACTGTTGCTGATGCCAAGATATGGCTGTCCTCTGAGGGGCTATGTCAGCATCTGTCTAAGACAATTGCAGACACTCACATCCAGCTAATGGATTGACCTTGGGGACCCTAATGAAGTAGATCTGGAAGGACTAAAGGAGCTGAAAGGGATTGTAACCCCATAGGAAGCAAACAACATCAACTGACTGGACTCCTCAGATTTCCCAGGGACTAAGTCACCAGCCAAAGAGTATACATGAATTGGTCTATGGTTCATGATACATATGTAACAAAGGATTGCTTTATCTTGCATCAATGTGAGAGGAGCCCTTTTTCCTTTGGAGGCTTGTTTCCCCAGTTAAGGGGGATGCTAGTGGGGATGAGATTGGAGTGAGTGGGTAGGGTACACCCCCTTAGAGGTAAAGGGGAAGAGAATGGAAGGGGGTTTGAAGGTGAAAACTGGAAGGGAGAAAATTCCAGCTGCATATGTAGCAGAGGATGGCCTCTGGGGAATCAATGGCAAGGAGGTGGGAGTGGGTGGCTGGATAGAGGAACACCCTCATAGAAGCAGGGGGAGGGAGGATATGATAGGGTGTTTCCTGGAGGGAGGAAAACTGGGAAAGGGGATGGATAAAATTTGAAATGTAACTAAAGAAAACATCCCCGAAAATGAGAAATTAATATAATATTCAATAAAAAAGGAAAAAAATGGCGAGGAATTATGGGATGAGGAACAATAAGAGCTCAGACCAGCATTAGGATAAGGACTGTACTGTAAATAAAGAATTTAAGGAATATTAAATTTATTAATAAAGAAAAAGAAAAAACGTAAAATAAGAAAAAAACAAAGCAACCAACAAACAAAATCAATAAAACCAAACCAAACAAGCTAACATACAATAAAACAAACAAATACATCCTGTGTTGAGGATCAGTATTGAATTCCCTTAAGCAGGTTGATGACAATGGGTTTCTACAATTTTCAGGCATTCCTGGGTCGCAAAAGCATATCATATCCAAAAAAGAAAACTTTGTTTAAATGATGCAAAGACAAAGGTAAGACACATGAGTAACACGCAAGTTTCATTCTAGCTATTGGGAATGGAAGGAGATCAAAGATGCATGGTCTACAATGTGAGTAAGGGTCTCACAGAAACAAATAAAGACAATTACTTCAGTGAAAGGAAACAGGAGGGCACATGTTAGTCATAATGATCTGATTTCTACCTTACCAAGACTCACATGGTTAACAACATAGAGCATACTTGTCTCAAAAAATTATATGGAGAACACCAATGAAATATACATGCTATCATAGAAATATATTGGTGATGAGGCTAAAACTTTATTTGGAATGAAAGCCAACATCTTCAATGTGTTCTTCTAAAGAGATGGAAATTAAAATTTGGAATTCTATCCTGGAGTCTAAATTTCTCTACTTCAAACTGCATGACTGAAGGGAAAATCATGACATGCCTATTGTAAGCACTGCAGATCGGTCTCTGAGTCTCAGACGAACCAGGCAGCTATCCAGGCTCCAGGTCTCTGAATATTATCTATGTCTCCACTGAAGCCTTTATAAAACTCTCTGCCTACTCCTCCCTGTTGCAGCCATGACTCCAAACACAAACTGGAATTGAATTAGATCTTTAAACTTCACCCTTTAAATTGTATTCATAACATCCATGACACGGATTGATTCAGAGTTCATTGTGAGTATATCTCCATATTGCCCCGCCCCTCAAATATTTCACTTATTAATTAACATCACATCACTTAATTTGTGATATTTTTCCTTCATTTGCTTAATTATTATGTAGTTTTGAGTTTGATATGACAGGTCTGTGTCTTGCTCTGAAGCTATGATTTTATAAATCTAAGTTCTAGCAATCCTCCTGCCTCAGCATCCTTTTTCCTGCTAGTATTACTGTTTTGAATCACTGTACCTAGGTGAATGTTGTTCATATGATTAAATCAGTCTGATTTGCCTCAGAACAGTGTTCAGTCTGTTGCTGATAATAGACATAAAATAATTCATAGATATTACTGTCACTTGATTTGAGAAAAACAATTTTCTAATAGTCAGGAATATGTTCTGGAGCTCAAGGACTGAATTAGATGCTTTTGCAATAAACTTCAGTAATACCTGCACAAAAGTTAGAGGACGGGGCAAGGCTTGATTCCATTAACCTTGTCCCAGGATTCTGGGTGTGTATTCAGTTTGTAAAGAGTTATCCAGCATACAGGAATTCCTCTCTCCAGCACCGCATGCAGCAAACAATATGGCCATGCCTAGAACATCACAATTCAAAAGTTGGAAGCAAGAGGATCAATTCAAGCCCATCCTCAGCCATATTGTTAAGAGAAGGATAGCCTGAGCATTATAATTGGGTCCACTTCTTAACAGAGCCAAACACAGTCAGAAAACGGTAGGTCTGAGAGAGATGCTACTCTTAGCAGACAGAAAACAGATAATGTGCCAGGAAGGATCAGGCCAGCACGCTTGCTCAAGATGAAATCAGGTGTGGGATCGGTGCTGTGGAGTTAGCTGCCCAATAATGAGCACCTGTTAATCTTCTATTCCCAGCACCTACTTGATGATGTGACTCCAGTTTTTTGAAATCTGAAGCCTACTTCTGACCTTCTTGGGCACTTTCTTGGCATACATGTGGTGCACAATCATATATTCAGGGAAAACACCAAAACAAAGAGAACAAGTCATTAATAAAATAAATCTGTAAGTAGAACAGTGGCAAACCCCTTTAATCTCTCAAATCTGGAGGCAAAGGTAGCCTGGGTTCGATGAGTTTGAGACTAGCCTTATGTAAGTAGATATTTATTAACTAGTGAAGCCTATGGAGTAAGCATCTGTTTTAGAATTTAACTAGAGCTGGCTGGGCTGGCACATAATTCTAATCCCAGCTTCCTACAGACAGAAGGAGGTGGACCTTTAGAGCCCAGACCGATCTACAGAAGGAAATGTGAGACGGGGGAACTCTAAAATAGAGAAATACACTCTCAAAAACCAAACCAAACCAAACAACACAAAAATCTAATTTAGCTGGGAGGTGCTACTACAGGCCTTTAATTCCAGCATTTGCGAGGCAGAGGTAGGTGGACCTCTGAGTTTGAGCTAGCCTGGTCTACCAAGTGAGATCTGGGACAGCCAGTCCTGTTAAACAGAATGCCTGTCTCAAAAGTGTAAAAACAAAAAATGAAAATTAAATGTTTTCTAAAAAAAAAAAACAAAAACTTTAAGAGATCTTAGTAGGCTGTGAGATGGCTCAGTGATCAATGGTACTTCCTACCAAGCCTGAATGCAACATTGGCCCACAGGTGTAAGGAGAGAAAGCACTACAGGTTCTAGTGCTCCCAAGTCTACATGTAAAGTCCTCTGCCAACACACCAACACATTCCTCACACCCAGGTAAAATATGAAGGCCTAGATGGAATTTAAGGCCTAGGTAACTGTTTCCTGACTGCCAAGTATAAGGAAACTTTCTCATATGTTCCTGCTCCCACTAGTAAAATTTCTAATCCCAAAATCAATTACATATTCTGTTATGTACTGTGCCAATAGAAATGGATCATGATAGAAGTCAGTAGATCTGTTTTGTATAGTTACCCACAATAAACTAGAACCCAAACCAACCACCCAACAGCACTTCATGCACTTATGTATAAAATTTATAGTACTTTCCTTTGTAAGCTTGCCCAGGGATGGACCCCAACATAAGAGAAGCACTCATACTGATATAAAAAATATTTGGGATAAGATTTCCATTTTGAGTAGTGGCTCAGTTTAGTGTAAGTTCCCAGGACCTTCCTGGCAACTAACATCTTACTTGGCAGATGGAGACACGTACATGTATGTGGGTAACTGACATCCTGGTTGGCAAGTTAAGATATGAAGGTTAGAAAGTCCCATTCTGGAGTCCCATGCTACAGTTCAATACTCCAACCCATGGAGCAGGACAGCTGTATAACAAAGACATGTTCTTTTAGGAATCCTTTAACCCTAAATCTTGATTGGTGAAATATCTCGGCACAGATTGTTGTGGATTTTGTGCTTGAGAACCCTGTAGGATAGCAGAAAGCTCTGGCTGGCTTTAATGAGTGACAGGCCCTGTCATGGGTTCTTGCTCTCCCACAATCCTGAGTGTCACAGCTCTGATATTCAGTGCTTGTACTGTTTTGCCAGGGAAATGTTAGTGGTCCCCCAATGTACACACAGGAGCTGATCTGATAAAACTCACAGCTGGGCCATTATTCTATTCAATCTAGTTTGGCCCCTCCTTCACCCCCAACTAACTTCCATCATGCAGAACTGTTTTAGTGGTGGTTGAGGGCCTAATGTCTATTGGGGCAAGACTCTAATAGTAAGCAGTAAACAGGGAGTACATGTGCAAGCATCTAATTGAAAAGCTACTGTGGCCTTTAACATAATTGGCTGGTACTTGGAGTCATATCACACATAAACCTTCTGTTTCACTCTGCAGTAGTGGTTGTTAGGCAAAGTGTGGGCTTATAACCTGGGGTTCAGGATTTTGGGGGGAATGAACTGGAGACACTGGCCTTGTTGAGGGTGTAACCTGAAAACTCTGTTCTTGTTGGGAATTAGCCTAGAGATGGAAGCTAGACTCAGGTTTTGTTGAGGGCAACTTGGAAACTAATGCCAGGTAACATAAGTTTACCTGAGTTCAAACTTAGGTCAGGTTCTCTAAAATGGAGTCTGAACTTAAAATATTTGGCCTCTCATCCCCCTTTCTCTTGTGACTAGAAATCTCAATCATGGAACTTTCTGAAGCTTCATGAAATCAGTAATAGGGTTATGTCTTTTTTGGTGTCCCTGGGGCATGGGTAGGGGCCCATCTGTGGGAGATAGGAAAGAGTTTTGAGGCTGAATTCTCCTCCTGCTGGCCAGGGTCTTCTTCAAGTGCAAACAAATGCTTGGTGAATCCGTGCTCCAACTCTGTAGCACAGGGACCCTTTTAGGGAAGCTCTGGCAGTGTCTCTTGACCAAGGTACAATCTCTGGGTAAAGTTGGTGGAACTCTAGAGGTGGTCATGTTTTATGGGAAGCATAAAGGTTAAGACAAACACATTTATGTACCCATTGGACACACTTTAAATTGTGTTACAATTAGCAATCATCTGTTTTTGTAATAATTTCTGTCAGTAAGTGAACTAAACATAACTTCAAAAGGGGGAAGCCCTATCAGGTACAGGAAGTTCTATACTCTATAAGGATGAAGGGGAGAATTGTCACCCAGTCACCATCAGTCTTTAAGGTTAATTTAGTTAGTGTCTCCTTTGGGGTTCTATTTATCTTCTCTACCTGACCTGATTTCTGGTGTCTATAAGCACATGAAATTTCCAGTCAATCCCCAGAATATTAGCTAATCTGTAACTTACCTAGGACACAAATGTAGGTCCATTATCTGACCCTATAAACTTAAAAAATATATATCTTGGAAGAATTTCTTTGTTACCATCTGTATAGTTTCATGTTAATTGGGAAAGTCTCAATCTATCCTGGTAAGATATCTATAAATATCAGCAAATGTTTGTACCCAGATTTATTTGGTTTTATTTCTGTAGAGTCCATTCCCTGATAGACTCTTGGCTTGGTGATGTGATATTGAGTATCAGGGTCTTTCTCATTGTCAACCACATTAGTTAATTGACAGGCCTCATAGTTCTTAACAATGTCAGCTGGTTTCAAATTGGCATCCTCTATCATTAATTATGACACTGAGACATGGGCCAGTTTTGGCCTAGATCACATCTTCTGATTGGTCAGAGTGTGTGGGATCTCCTGGGTCTAGTGAAATCAAGGACATGAGAAGTCCAAATTCTAGGGCCATCCACTGGGCTGACTTCTTTCCCACTGGTTGGAATCTAGTCATTGACAGTGAATGATGGCCAGCTTTTTAGGCTCCTATAGAAGCCTTAGTATGAAGAGGATATCCTCTATATTTTTGATAATCCTTCCTTGGTTGGTGAGTAGGCCTCTTTCTTATAAATAGGCCTACAGAAATGAGCAGTAGCAAAGGCACCCTGGCCGTCTGGGTCTCTTGTCTTTTCTCAACTCTAAAGCATTGGTCAGAGTTGCTAGTTCAAACTTCTGGGCTGAAATTCCTGCCAGGAATGGCTCTTTCCATATGATCTTGGTGTCTGAGACAACTGCTGTTCCAGCATACCTCTGTTTATCTTGAATGAGGCTGTTGCCATTGGTGAACAATGCCATCACTGCATCCATCTGAGCAGTCATGCAGAGGCCCAACCACTGTGGTAAGGATCAGGCAACAGGCTAGCTGAAAAGTTATCCAGGGGCGCTCAAGAAAAGAGGCTGGTAAGGAGTCATTCTGGCATCTTCTTTAACCAGGAGGTTGTTTCTGTACTGATGTGTAAACAGGGCAGGTTCCAGCTTCTGCCAGTTGGTGACACATTAGCCATTGGCTAATAGAGGGCCCGAATTTTGAATATGTATCCCCAGTTCTAGGGAGCTAACCTGTAGCTGACAGGGTAAATCCATTTTAGTGGAGGATTAATAGTCCAAACTTGTCAAGGTCTCTAAGAGGTCCTGGATTTTTGATTACTTCTGTTGTCACAAGAAAGTCATTTATACAGATGAAGAAACTTTATCTTCAGCCTTTAGAAGACAAAATGTTGAAACTTATTAATTATCAACAAAAAGCTAGTGGCTTTTCCTTTGACTTAAAGTTTACCCTGGGCTTACGGAGGGGGCGCTTTTGATCTTTAGGGCCTCCTTGCCTTCTTTTTCTCAGGCTATTTGTTTTTGGCATCTCTTATGGTCTTCTGGTAAAAGCTAGAGTGATTGCTGTCTTGGCTTCTAATAATTTAGGGTACATGGATGTATATTGTTGAAATGCTTCTATGACCCTCTCTAAAAGTCTTTTACTGTCTAATATCATACACTGTGGCCAAATTTGGGGTCCATTTGTGGCTGCATTGAGACCTTCCAGTAGAGCCTATGGTAGACCAAGAGCCTCTCCCTTCCTTCAATGGTGTTAAAAAATCTCAATCTGGGCAAATAAGGGGAAAGCAAGCACACTGTGGGAGGCTCCACTGTGGGGCCAGGAAGCTGGTTTCTGGCCCCGTCTGTGGTGGAGGGAACCTGTATTATACACCCTGTAGAATATGATAGAGGTAATCTGTCTCATATTAATACGTCAATCAAAGTAAAAAAAAAAATCAGTCACTTTGTCAAAGTCACCTGTCAAAGTCACCAGTCAAAGTTATCTCATCAAAGTCAGTCATTTTGTATCAAAAACCACAAATACAACACACAAAACCACAAAAACTTCACTGTCTACAGGGCAGTAATAATAATGACCAGAACTTAATACTTTTGAAAAACACCTCTTTATAACACCACAAACACAAATCCAATCGTCTCTCCTTATTAGGTAGGAAGGAAATATAACCAGAAGCAATGCACATTCACAAGAAAGAAACAGATTGGTGGGGATTTGAGCCCATGCCCACCCAAACCTAGGCTCAGAATGGTTCCTGGCCCTGCACCCAGATACATCTTTCCTCACCATAACAAACCACAAAAACAAATTCAAGGCCTTGTACCCAGAAGGATGTTACACCATTTATAGTCAGTGAACAAAGGAACCAGAAACAAAAATCAATCAAACTAGAAATAAATAAATAAATAAATAAATAAATAAATAAATAAAATAGAGTCTGTAGTAACAAGAATGAACCAGAAGATGGCACTCACAGAGAGGGATGTGCTGCCACTCAATTGTGAACAGTCAGCCAGCACAAAAACCAAAACCACGAGGGAAGTGGAAAACCCGGGCCTGACCTGGGGCACAAGCCCCTTCCGCTCCACTCGAGCCCCGAGGTACCTTGCCAGTGGAGTCTCGCCCAACACCCGCAAGGGCCCACACAGGATTCCCCACGGGATCCTAAGACCTCTAGTGAGAGGAACACAACTCCTGCCAGGAATCCGGTTCGAACATCAGGTATCTGGGTACCTTCCCTGCAAGAAGAGAGCTTGCCTGCAGAGAATACTCTGCCCAATGAAACTAAGGAGAGTACTACCCTCCCAGGTCTGCTTATAGAGGCTAACAGAGTCACCTGAAGAACAAGCTCTTAACAGAGACAACTATAAGAGCTAGCTTCAGAGATTACCAGATGATGAAAGGCAAACGTAAGAATCCTACTAACAGAAATCAAGACCACTCACCATCATCAGAACGCAGCAATCCCACCCCACCTAGTCCTGGGCACCCCAACACAACCAAAAATCTAGACCCAGATTTAAAAACATTTCTCATGATGATGATAGAGGACATCAAGAAGGACTTTCATAAGTCACTTAAAGAATCACAGGAGAGCACTGCTAAAGAGTTATAGGCCCTTAAAGAAAAGCAGGAAAACACAACCAAACAGGTAGAAGTCCTTAAAGAAAAACAGGAAAACACATCCAAACAGGTGATGGAAATGAACAAAACCGTACTAGAACTAAAAAGGGAAGTAGACACAATAAAGTAAACCCAAAGCGAGGCAACTCTGGAGATAGAAACCCTAGGAAAGAGATCTGGAACCATAGATGCGAGCATCAGCAACAGAATACAAGAAATGGAAGAGAGAATCTCAGGTGCAGAAGATTCCATAGAGAACATCGACACAACAGTCAAAGAAAATACAAAATGCAAAAGGATCCTAACTCAAAACATCCAGGAAATCCAGGACACAATGATAAGACCAAACCTACGGATATTAGGAATTGATGAGAATGAAGATTTTCAACTTAAAGGGCCAGCTAATATCTTCAACAAAATAATTGAAGAAAACTTCCCAAACATAAAAAAGAGATGCCCATGATCATACAAGAAGCCTACAGAACTCCAAATAGACTGGACCAGAAAAGAAATTCCTCCCGACACATAATAATCAGAACAACAAATGCACTAAATAAAGATAGAATATTAAAAGCAGTAAGGGAGAAAGGTCAAGTAACATATAAAGGAAGGCCTATCAGAATTACACCAGACTTTTCACCAGAGACTATGAAAGCCAGAAGAGCCTGGACAGATGTTATACAGACACTAAGAGAACACAAATGCCAGCCCAGGCTAATATACCCGGCCAAACTCTTAATTACCATAGATGGAGAAACCAAAGTATTCCACGACAAAACCAAATTCACACAATATCTTTCCACGAATCCAGCCCTTCAAAGAATAATAACAGAAAAGAAGCAATACAAGGACAGAAATCACGCCCTAGAACAAACAAGAAAGTAATCCCTCAACAAACCAAAAAGAAGACAGCCACAAGAACAGAATGCCAACTCTAACAACAAAAATAATAGGAAGCAACAATTACTTTTCCTTAATATCTCTTAATATCAATGGACTCAATTCCCGAATAAAGAGACATAGACTAACAGACTGGCTACACAAACAGGACCCAACATTCTGCTGCTTGCCGGAAACCCATCTCAGGAAAAAAGACAGACACTACCTCAGAGTGAAAGGCTGGAAAACAATTTTCCAAGCAAATGGTCTGAAGAAACAGGCTGGCGTAGCCATTCTAATATCGGATAAAATCGACTTCCAACCCAAAGTTATCAAAAAAGACAAAGAGGGACACTTCATACTCATCAAAGGTAAAATCCTCCAAGAGGAACTCTCAATTCTGAATATCTACGCTCCAAATGCAAGGGCAGCCACATTCATTAAACACACTTTAGTAAAGCTCAAAGCACACATTGCACCTCACACAATAATAGTGGGAGACTTCAACACACCACTTTCATCAATGGACAGATCGTGGAAACAGAAACTAAACAGGGACAGAGTGAAACTAACAGAAGTTATGAAACAAATGGACCTGACAGATATCTACAGAATATTTTATCCTAAAACAAAAGGATATACCTTATTCTCAGCACCTCATGGGACCTTCTCCAAAATTGACCATATAATTGGTCACAAAACAGGCCTCAACAGATACAAAAATATTGAAATTGTCCCATGTGTCCTATCAGACCACCATGGCCTAAGACTGATCTTCAATAACAACATTAATAATGGAAAGCCAACATTCACATGGAAACTGAACAACACTCTTCTCAATGATACCTTGGTCAAGGAAGGAATAAAGAAAGAAATTAAAGACTTTTTAGAGTTTAATGAAAATGAAGCCACAACGTACCCAAACCTATGGGACACAATGAAAGCATTTCTAAGAGGGAAACTCATAGCTGTGAGTGCCTCCAAGAAGAAACGGGAGAGAGCACATACTAGCAGCTTGACAATACATCTAAAAGCTCTAGAAAAAAAGGAAGCAAATTCACCCAAGAGGAGTAGACGGCAGGAAATAATCAAACTCAGGGGTGAAATCAACCAAGTGGAAAAAAGAACTATTCAAAGAAGTAACCAAATGAGGAGTTGGTTCTTTGAGAAAATCAACAAGATAGATAAACCCTTAGCTAGACTCACTAAAGGGCACAGGGACAAAAATCCTAATTAACAAAATCAGAACTGAAAAGGGAGACATAACAACAGATCCTGAAGAAATCCAAAACACCATCAGATCCTTCTACAAAAGGCTATACTCAACAAAACTGTAAAACCTGGACGAAATGGACAAATTTCTGGACAGATACCAGGTACCAAAGTTTAATCAGGATCAAGTTGACCTTCTAAACAGTCCCATATCCCCTAAAGAAATAGAAGCAGTCATTAAGTCTCCCAGCCAAAAAAGGCCCAGGACCAGACAGGTTTAGTGCAGAGTTCTATCAGACCTTCAAAGAAGATCTAATTCCAGTTCTGCACAAACTATTTCACAAGATAGAAGTAGAAGGTACTCTACCCAACTCATTTTATGAAGCCACTATGACTCTGATACCTAAACCACAGAAAGATCGAACAAATATAGAGAACTTCAGACCAATTTCTCTTATGAATATCGATGCAAAAATCCTTAATAAAATTCTTGCTAACCGAATCCAAGAACACATTAAAGCAATCATCCATCCTGACCAAGTAGATTTTATTCCAGGGATGCAGGGATGGTTTAATATACGAAAATCCATCAATGTAATCCATTATATAAACAAACTCAAAGACAAAAACCACATGATCATCTCGTTAGATGCAGAAAAAGCATTTGACAAGATCCAACACCCATTCATGATAAAAGTTCTGGAAAGATCAGGAAGTCAAGGCCCATACCTAAACATAATAAAAGCAATCTACAGCAAACCAGTAGCCAACATCAAAGTAAATGGAGAGAAGCTGGAAGCAATCCCACTAAAATCAGGGACTAGACAAGGCTGCCCACTCTCTCCCTACTTTTTCAACATAATACTTGAAGTATTAACCGGAGCAATTCCACAACAAAAGGAGATCAAGGGGATACAAATTGGGAAACAGGAAGTCAAAATATCACTTTTTGCAGATGATATGATAGTATATATAAGTGACCCTAAAAATTCCACCAGAGAACTCCTAAACCTGATAAACAGCTTCGGTGAAGTAGCTGGCTATAAAATAAACTCAAACAATTCAATGGCCTTTCTCTATACAAAGAATAAACAGGCTGAGAAAGAAATTAGGGAAACAACACACTTCTCAATAGTCACAAATGATATAAAATATCTTGGCATGACTCTAACTAAGGAAGTGAAAGATCTGTATGATAAAAACTTCAAGTCTCTGAAGAAAGAAATTAAAGAAGATCTCAGAAGATGGAAAGATCTCCCATGCTCATGGATTGGCAGGATCAACATTGTAAAAATGGCTATCCTGCCAAAAGCAATCTACAGATTCAATGCAATCCCCATCAAAATTCCAACTCAATTCTTCAAGAATTAGAAGGAGCAATTTGCAAATTCATCTGGAATAACAAAAAACCTAGGATAGCAAAAACTCTTCTCAAGGATAAAAGAACCTCTGGTGGAATCACCATGCCTGACCTAAAGCTTTACTACAGAGCATTGTGATAAAAACTGCATGGTACTGGTATAGAGACAGACAAGTAGACCAATGCAATAGAATTGAAGACCCAGAAATGAACCCACACACCTATGGTCACTTGATCTTCAACAAGGGAGCTAAAACCATCCAGTGGAAGAAAGACAGCATTTTCAACAATTGGTGCTGGCACAACTGGTTGTTATCATGTAGAAGAATGCAAATCAATCCATACTTATCTCCTTGTACTAAGGTCAAATCTAAGTGGATCAAGGAACTTCACATAAAACCAGAGACACTGAAACTTATAGAGGAGAAAGTGGGGAAAAGCCTTGAAGATATGGGCACATGGGAAAAATTCCTGAACAGAACAGCAATGTCTTGTGCTGTAAGATCAAGAATTGACAAATGCGACCTAATGAAACTCCAAAGTTTCTGCAAGGCAAAAGACACCATCAATAAGACAAAAAGACCACCAACAGATTGGGAAAGGATCTTTACCTATCCTAAATCATATAGGGGACTAATATCCAACATATATAAAGAACTCAAGAAGGTGGACTTCAGAAAATCAAATAACCCCATTAAAAAATGGGGCTCAGAACTGAACAAAGAATTCTCACCTGAGGAATACTGAATGGCAGAGAAGCACCTGAAAAAATGTTCAACATCCTTAATCGTCAGGGAAATGCAAATCAAAACAACCCTGAGATTCCACCTCACACCAGTCAGAATGGCTAAGATCAAAAATTCAGGTGACAGCAGATGCTAGCGTGGATGTGGAGATAGAGGAACACTCCTCCATTGTTGTGGGATTGCAGGCTTGTACAACCACTCTGGAAATCAGTCTGGCGGTTCCTCAGAAAATTGGACATAGTACTACCAGAGGATCCAGCAATACCTCTCTTGGGTATATAACCAGAAGATGCCCCAACTGGTAAGAAGGACACATGTTCCACTATGTTCATAGCAGCCTTATTTATAATAGCCAGAAGCTGGAAAGAACCCAGATGCCCCTCAAAAGAGGAATGGATACAGAAAATGTGGTACATCTACACAATGGGGTACTACCCAGCTATTAAAAAGAATGAATTTATGAAATTCCTAGGCAAATGGATGGACCTGGAGGGCATCATCCTGAGTGAGGTAACACATTCACAAAGGAACTCACACAATATGTACTCACTGATAAGTGGATATTAGCCCAAAACCTAGGATACCCAAGATATAAGATACAATTTCCTAAACACAGGAAACTCAAGAAAAATGAAGACTGAAGTGTGGACACTATGCCCCTTCTTAGAAGTGGGAACAAACACCCTTGGAAGGAGTTACAGAGACAAAGTTTGGAGCTGAGATGAAAGGATGGACCATATAGAGACTGCCATATCCAGGGATCCACCCCATAATCAGCATCCAAATGCTGACACCATTGCATACACTAGCAAGATTTTATCAAAAGGACCCAGATGTAGCTGTCTCTTGTGAGACTATGCCGGGGCCTAGCAAACACAGAAGTGGATGCTCACAGTCACCTAATGGATGGATCACAGGGCTCCCAATGGAGGAGCTAGAGAAAGTACGCAAGGAGCTAAAGGGATCTGCAACCCTATAGGTGGAATAACATTATGAACTAACCAGTACCCCAGATTTCTTGACTCTAGCTGCATATGTATCAAAAGATGGCCTAGTCGGCCATCACTGGAAAGAGAGGCCCATTGGACACGCAAACTTTATATGCCCCAGTACAGGGGAACTCCAGGGCCAAAAAGGGGGAGTGGGTGGGTAGGGGAGTGGGTGTGGGTGGCTATGGGGGACTTTTGGTATAGCATTGGAAATGTAAATGAGCTAAATACCTAATAAAAATGGGAAAAAAGAAAATATCTAATTAAAAAAAAGAAAAAATAAATTAAAAAAGGTAAAAGAAAACAAAACAACATAAAATGTGGGGCAGTGGACTGTGTTTAACATGTACATTAATCCCTTCTTAAGGTGTGTGTGTGTGTGTGTGTACATACATATACATATAAATCATATACATCCCTGTGCAGATATTCCCCTGCTGCGATTCTGCTCCCCAGTTATGATTATTCTGCAGGTCTATCTCTACAAAAAGAAGAAGACAGCCCTGCATTCACAGGCTTGGCAGACACCGACCAGCCATCTCCTTGGACCTGCCTGGGGCCATGAACCTAACTTTGTCCAGACATATCATCAGACTGGAGACTTTTGAGACATGCAGAAGCTGAGATCCATAGATGACAGACAGTCTTGGGTCCTTCCAGCAACAGATAGAATCTCTTGCCAGAGCCTAATGGCTACTAGAATTGGGGGGGGGGAGGACTTGCATGCTAGTAAGGAAAAAGATCTCTACACAGATAAAGCAAATGTTGTCTGAGACCAATGTTAATACTCTAAAAAAAACTTGTACAGACTTACTCTTGATTTCAATCCACTGAGCAATTAAGTTGGTTCAATAGCCCCCTGTCTTCCCAGCCCCACCCGTTTCCCCTCTAGTTTATGTTGTGCTGTATTTTAATTGTTACATTCCACCCCATCCAAAATTTTAACTACAAATAACAGCCAACAGTCACTCCAACAACACCTCTCCTTTATAAAAAGGAAAAGGAGTTGTGAGTCAGTGGACCATGCCAACAGACAGAAGAACTTTTAAGGCAGTAGCAAAGTTCAGAATTCCCATAAAACTCATAATTAAGAGCAGCAGGAGTTTGAACTAGCTCCTGACCAGATTCCTGTCCTGGAGCACGAGATAATGACACCCCACTAAGGGACCATGATAACCTGTAATGTAGCATAGAACTTAGAGTTCTTGCAGCTAATGAGGTATCTAGATAGGCCCCAAGTGTTTAGCCAATGAGCACCACCCCTGAACACCCCTTCCTGCAAAAGGTATTTAATCTCTAGTTTGCATCCTCACCCACCATGAATAAAGCAGTTTGGACAAGCAAAAAAAAAACAAAAACAAAAAATAAAAAAACAAAAACAAAAAAAAAACAAAAAACAAAAAACAAAAAACAAAAACCACATGAGACACAATGAAATCAGTGGTAAGAGAAAAACTCATAGCTCTAAATGCCTCCAAAAAGTATATGAAGAGAGCTTACACTAACAGCTTGACAGCACCCCTAAAATCTCCATAATGAAAAGCAGCAAATAAACCCAAGAAGTGTAGATGGCAGGAAATAATCAAACTTAGGGCTGAAATCAACCAAATAGAAACAAAAAGAACTATACAAAGCAGCAACCAAACTAGGAGTTGGTTCTTTGAGGAAATCAACAAGATAGATAAACTTTTAGCCAGACTAACCAGAGGGGGCAGTGACAGTATGCAAATTAATAAATTCAGAAATGAAAAATGAGACATATCTTAAAATAATTATGTTTGTTGAATATTAACAGTTGAAAACTTTAAAATCATGTCCTACTAAAAAAAAAAAAATACAGCAGCTGGAAATAACAAGAACCAACCAGAAAGTGTTGCTCACAGAAGGTGGAAGTGGCACCACTCAGATCTGGAAGAAAAAATATACAGCCCTCAGTAACAAGAACCAACCAGAAAGTGGTGCTAACACACAAATGGCACCCCTCAGTACTGCACAAATGTTTCCTCAGACCTGGAAAAATCACCATCATAGTGTGAGTCAGTTATCTTTACACAGGTTTTCCTTACACTCTTGATCTCACAGAAAGTTTCTAACATTCAGACAAATTAGCTCTTGCACAATTCACAAGTTTTTGCTCCAACGAGCAAGTGCTCACCTGGTCAGAGCACACAGAAAACTTCTGACACTCAGGTTCCTCAGCATGGCTCAAACCTAGAAGTATTACCATGGCAACACAAGCCACCAGGTTCCACACAAATAAATTATCTCAGCTTGGTTGGAAACATTTATCTCCACACAAGCTGGCTTCTGTTCTGCTCTGTACATCTCCCACAGAAAGCTCTGACAAATTCAGCACTCAGACAGGGAAAAAGCAGAAAGTTTAACACAATGTCACAAACATAAAATGCAAATACCTAGACTAGTTTGCCACCTTCAAGACCCTCTACATCAGTAGTCCTAGATGTCATGGGAAACTTCCCAACCAATGCACCAAAATGTTGTGCCAGGTATATGTTAGTGATCCCCCAACACATACCCAGGAGCCAGTAGGGTGCTACCCACAGTAGGGTTTTTATTCTATTCTAGGTAGCTCATGACCCCCAAAGCACCTTCATCATGCAGGACTGTTTTGGTAGTAGGGGAGCCCTGAATGTCTATGGGGCAAGGTTTTCTAGTAAGCAGCAAGCAGAGAGTATGTGTGCAAACATCTAATTGGAAAGAGACTGTGGCCTTTAATAAAATTTGCTTGTGCTGGGTGTCATATCATAAACTTAACTTCTGTTCCCCTCTGCATTGGTGGTCATTAGGCAAGGGGTGAGCTTGCAACCTATGAATGAACCCACGTCCTCTGGAAGCACATCCAATGCTCATAACTGCTTAGCCATCTCTCCAGCTCCTATTATATGAATCTTAAGAAAACAATCAGAAAGAATCAGCAGGTGCAGGTTTGTTGGGGGGAATAACTTTTAGACACTGGTCTTGTTGAAGGTTTAACCTGGAAACTGGTATTGTTGTGGATTAGCCTAGAGACTGGAGCTAGACTCAGGTTTTGTTGGGGAGCAACTTAGAAATTAATGAGGGGTGCTAGCCTATAATTTTACCTGATTTGAAACTTAGGCCAGTGTGACTATAATGAGCCAAGGTCCCTGTCTATGTTGCTTGCTCTTCCCCAATCCGGAGTGACAGAGCTCCAACATTCAGAGCTTGTATACTTGTACTATCTCACATTTCAAGTCTGGATATTGAGATGCTCAACCCAGTACATATTATTTAAAGGTGTCTAGGTGAAATACTTCCAGTCTATACCACAGGCTAGACTCAAACTAGATAGGATCTTGTTTCTGCCTCCTTGTGTAGTATGAGCCTTAAGCCTGTCTAGCTCCCATATTTGGTACCACAAGCTCGAGACAATGTGCCAAGCTGATTCTTTCTGGTGGTTTTCTTAAGATTCATATAGTAGGAGCTGGAGAGACAGCTAAGCAGTAATGAGCATGGGATGTGCTTGCAGAGGACATGGGTTCATTCATAACACACTTATCATGGCTCACAACTGTTTATGATTCCAGTTCCAGGGCTTCCAATGCCTTCACACAAACATACTTGCAGGCAACATACAAACGCAGGTAAAATAAAAGATAATAAAGGACATAAAAGTCAAAAGCAGATTTACATAATTTTTAAACTACTTATTTTAATTTATTTATCTTTGCACTATGTAGTACTATGTGTATTTTATGGATATCAGTAGTTAGGCTCATAAATGGGGTTACAGATATTTGGGAGCTTCTTTGTTGGACACTGGAAAATGACCTTTGGTTCTCTGTAAGAGCAGCCAGTGCTCTTGACTCCTTAGACATCTCCCAACCCCCACTTTGTGTTCTCCATATGTCGAAAATAGACTTTTAATACAGTATGCTCTGATTATATTTGTTCCACCCTCAACTCTTCTTAGATCCTCTCCTACTTCTCCTTTATCTCAATTTATGCCCTTGCTGTCTCTTCTCAAAACAAACAGGTAGCTAAAGAATACAAGAAGGAGCCAAGTGTGGTAGAACACACCTTTAATCCTAGTATTTAAGAGGAAGAGGCAGGCAGATCTCCATGAGGCGGTCTAGCCTAATCTACAAAGTGAGTTCCAGGACAGCCAGAGTTACACAGGGAAAGCATGTCTTAAAAAACAAACAATCACCCTTCCGGTCCGAGCAACACCAGGGTAGCTAGGGTGCACAGTCGGCTGACTACCGCCAGCTACCCACAACACCCGCCAAGCGATCTTAAGACTTCTGGTTGCTATTAAAAAGAATGAATTTATGAAATTCCTAGGCAAATGGATGGACCTGGAGGGCATCATCCTGAGTGAGGTAACACATTCACAAAGGAACTCACACAATATGTACTCACTGATAAGTGGATATTAGCCCAAAACCTAGGATACCCAAGATATAAGATACAATTTTTTAAACACAGGAAACTCAAGAAAAATGAAGACTGAAGTGTGGACACTATGCCACTCCTTAGAAGTGGGAACAAAACATCCTTGGAAGGAGTTACAGAGACAAAGTTTGGAGCTGAGATGAAAGGATGGACCATGTAGAGACTGCCATATCCAGGGATCCACCCCATAATCAGCATCCAAATGCTGACACCATTGCATACACTAGCAAGATTTTATCAAAAGGACCCAGATGTAGCTGTCTCTTGTGAGACTATGCCGGGGCCTAGCAAACACAGAAGTGGATGCTCACAGTCACCTAATGGATGGATCACAGGGCTACCAATGGAGGAGCTAGAGAAAGTACCCAAGGAGCTAAAGGGATCTGCAACCCTATAGGTGGAACAACATTATGAACTAACCAGTACCCCGGAGCTCTTGACTCTAGCTACATATGTATCAAAAGATGGCCTAGTCAGCCATCACTGGAAAGAGAGGCCCATTGGACACGCAAACTTTATATGCCCCAGTACAGGGGAACGCCAGGGCCAAAAAGGGGGAGTGGGTGGGTAGGGGAGTGGGGGTGGGTGGGTATGGGGGACTTTTGGTATAGCATTGGAAATGTAAATGAGCTAAATACCTAATAAAAAAGAAAAAAAAAAAAACAATTGGAGGACAGATTAAAAAAAAAGGGGGGGGGACGTAGCATTAGGAAGGTTGAGAACCAACGGTTTAGAGAGTATTTCCTTCCTGCTCGGCATAGTCTAAGCTGTTTTACAAATGAGGACATAGACTTAGGGTCAGACCTGGCTACCTGACCTCCAGAGCTTGAAGTGTTATATCTATCAGATTGTACACTGAAACCCACAAGTAGGTAGTTAAACCAGCTAGGGATATAGCCACTGACCATGTTTCATTGTTTGGGTTTGGCTTTTTTTCTACTAACAGGAAGAATTTGGCAAATTTCCAACCCATCTGCCCATAACTCCACTTTATCTAATAAAACAGAAATAATACTCTGAAGATTGAATGAAATACATGCTTATAACAGTGTCTAGCCTGTGCTACAATTTGCTGCGAATTTCCATTGTATGTTACCATCAATAAATGCGGTACTTACTGTTTCTTTGGGAAACAAAAAAAAAAAAAAAAAGACTTCTGGTGAGTGGAACACAGCATCTGCTCCAATCCAATCGCGCGGGACCTAAGACTGCATTAGTTAGGAAAGCAAAAAACCCGGTCTGAGTAGGGGCACAAGCCCCCTCCGGTCTGAGCAGCACCAGGGTAGCTAAGGCACACAGTCGGCTGACTACCACTAGATACCCACAACACCAGCCACGCCATCTTAAGAATTCTGAGGATTGGGATCTGCCCGGAGCAGGAGGGCTTTGCCTGAGCATCAGCAGCAGACATCTTGGTTCCTCGACCCTGCCGAGTGTATCCTGCCCAGACAGCTGGCCATTTTCCTGGCCAGAGGATAGGGATCTGCCCGACGTGGGAGCATTTTGCCTGAGCATCAGCAGCAGACATCTTGGTTCCGGGATCCTGCCGAGTGTACCCTGCACAGACATCTTGGTTCCAGGACCCCGCTGAGTGTATCCTGCACAGCTCCAGAGAATACCAGATGGTGAAAGTCAAACGAAAGAATCCTACTAACAGAAATCAAGACCACTCACCATCATCAGAATGCAGCACTCCCACCCCAACTAGTCCTGGGCACCCCAACACAACCGAAAAGCTAGACCCGGATTTAAAAGCATATCTCATGATGATGGTAGAGGACATCAAGAAGGACTTTAATAACTCACTTAAAGAAATACAGGAGAACACTGCTAAAGAGTTACAAGTCCTTAAAGAAAAACATGAAAACACAACCAACATATCAAAATTTATGGGACACAGAGAATACAGTTCTCAGAGGTAAATTCATAACACTAAGTATCTTTATAAAGTATTAGATTTCTCATACTAGCAATTTAATACTACACCTGAAAGCCCTAGAAAGAAAAGAAGTAAACACATCCAATAGTTGTAGACAATAGAGCTGAAACCAATCAATTAGAAACAAAAAGAACAGTACAAAGAATCAAGCTAACAAGTTGGTTTTTTGAGAAGACCAACAAGACAGACAAATCTTTAGTCAAACTAACAAAAGGCAGAGAGACACTACCCAAATTAACAAATTCAGAAGTGCAAATAATGACAACAGGCACCAAAGAAATCATTAGGTTTTACTTCAAGAACTTGTACTCCTCAAAACTGGAAAATCTAAATGAAATGGAAGATTTTCAAGACAAATGCAACTTACAAAAGTTAAAACTCAATGTCAGGTTAACTGTCTAGTCGTATAACGCCTAGGGATATAGTAGTAGTCATTAAAAATCACTCATCTGCATATGTATCAAAAATGGCCTAATCGGCCATCACTGCAAAGAGAGGCCCATTGGACTTGCAAACATTATATGCCCCAGTACATGGGAAAGCCAGGGCCAAAAAGGGGGAGTGGGTGGGTAGGGGAGTGGGGGTGGATGGGTATGGGGGACTTTTGGTATAGCATTGGAAATGTAAATGAGCTAAATACCTATTAAAAATGGAAAAAAATCACTCATCCAAAAAATTCTTATGGTCAGATGGCTTTAGTGTAGAACTTTACCATACTTCGAAAGAAGAGCTTATGCCAATAATCCTCAAATTATTCCATATAATAGAAACAAAAGGAACACTGACAAACTCATTCTAAGGCCAGAGTCTCCCTGCTGCCTAACTTATATAAAGCCTCAACATAAAAGGAGAACTTCAAACTAACATCCCTTATGAATATTTATACAAAAATACTCAATAAAATATAGGAAACTGAATCCAAGAACACAACAAAGACATAATTCACCATAATCAAGTAGGCTTCATCCCAGGGATGCAAGGAGAGTTCAACATATGAAAATTCACCAATGTATTTCACCATAAATACAAACTTAAAGAAAAAATATCACATGACCATCTATATCACTATATGCTGAGAAAGCCTTTGACAAAAACTAACAGCCTATTATGTTAAAAGTCTTAAGGTTATCAGGATTCATGTTGGATATGTAAACATAAGAGAAGCAACATACAACAAACCAATAGGCAACATCAAATAAAAAAGAGAAACCTAAAGCAATCTCATTAAAACCAGCAACAAGTCTTCCCACTCTCTCCCTATCTACTCAGCACAGTACTTGAAATTCTAGCTAGAGCAAAAACCAAAGGATTTCAAGGGGACAAAAATTGGGAAGGAAGAAATTAAAGTATCACTAGTCACAGATCATATCGTAGTATAGATAAGAGATCTACAAAATTATATCAGAGAATCCCTACAGCTGATAAACACCTTCAGCAAAATGGCTAGATAACCAAACTCACTGTAAAAAAAAAAAAAAATAACCCTTTTTTAGACAAATGATAAACTGACTTAGAAAGAAATTAGGGAAACATCACCGTTTATAATACTTACAAAATATCTTGGTGTAACTCTACTCAAGCAAGTGTAAGACATGAATGACAAGAACTTCAAGTTTTTGAAGAAAGAAACTTGAAAGAAATTGGAGGAAGAAATTTAGGAAGATATCAGAACATAGAAAAATCTCCACATACATCGATTCATGGCCTCAATCTAGTGAAAATAGCTGTAATACCAAAAGCAATCTACAGATTCAATGCAATTTCCGTCAAAATTCCAACACAATTATTTACAGATATGGAAAGAACTATTATAATCTTCATATGGAAAAATAAACAAGATAATTAAAACAATCCTGTATAATAAAAGTTCTGGAGTCATCACCATCTTTGACTTCAAGTGGCTCTAGAGAGTAATAGTAATAAACCTTGAATCATTGGTATCAAGACAGAGAGGTTGAATCAAATTGAGGACCCAGAAATAAACCACTATAATTATGGACAATGGTTTTTCACAAGGAACTCAAAAGCATACAATAAAAAAAGAAAAGATCGCCGGGTGTGGTGGCACACGCCTTTAATCCCAGCACTCGGGAGGCAGAGGCAGGTGGATTTCTGAGTTCGAGGCCAGCCTGGTCTACAAAGTGAGTTCCAGGACAGCCAGAGCTATAAAGAGAAACCCTGTCTCGAAAAAACAAAAAACAAAACAAAACAAAAAAAAAAGATCTTCAACAAATGGTGCTGGTCTAACTGGATGTCTTCAAGTAAAAGAATTCAAATAGTTCCATATCTATCACCATACAGAACACTGCAGTCCAAGTGGACCAAAAACCTCAACCTAAACCTAGATATATTAAATATAATTAAAAAGTGGGTAATAGCTTTGAAACCATTATTACAGGAGCCATCTTCCTGAAAGATCCAACATCTCAGTCGCTAAGATCAAAAAGTAATAAATGGGACCTCATGAAACTAAAAAAAATCTCCTGTATGGAAAAGGAGATTTTGTCAAGGACAATGGTCAAAAGGACAAAACAGTAGCCTAGAGATTGGGAAAAGATCTCCACCAACCTTCCATCTGAAAGAGGGATGATATACAAATTACCTAAAGAACTAAAAAAAGTAGACACTAACAAACCAAGTAGCCCAAATTTTTAAAATGGGGTAGACAGCTAAATAGAATTTTCAACAGAGGAATATTTAATGACCAAGAAGCACTTACAGAAATGCTCAACATCCTTAGTCATCAGGGAAATCCAAATCAAAAATGACTCTGGAATTTCATTTTACACCCTTTAGAAGGGCAACAGTTCATGCTAGCTAGAGTGTGGAGCATGGGGAACACTCTCTTTCTTTGCTGGTAGGAGTGCAAACTTGTACAACCAGTCTGAAAATAAATTCAGTGCTTTCTCAAATAATTGGAAATAATTCTCTCAGAAATGATTATACCACTCCTGGCCATATACTCAAAAGATGCTGCATCATACCACAAGAATAGTGTTTTAACTATGTGCACAGTTTTTTTTTTTTTTTTTTTTTTTTTTTTTTTTTTTTTGGAAATAGCCAGAAACTTGAAACAACTCAAATGTCCCTCAACTGAAGAATGGAAAATGAATATATGGTACATTTACACAACAGAATACTACTCAGCTGTTAAAAACAATGACATCATGAAATTTGCAGACTAAACCGAGACTCAGAAAGGCAAATGTGGCATGTACTCATGAGTGAATATTAACCATAAAGTACAGGATAACCTTGTTATCCACAGACCTAAAGGAACTAAGAAGGAAGGCCCCGCAGAGGATATTTGGATCTTACTAAGAACATAAATAAAGTATACATCAGGAGTAGATGGATGGAGGGAACTATGTGTAAGGGAAATTCTGGAATGTAACCAGAGTTGTCACATGTGGTGAAGATGAGGTGATAGAGAAGTGGAATCTGTGACTTTGGAGAATCTCTGAGATGAGCTAGATAACTAGGACAATGGAAACTCCCTTGAATCTATGAGAGTGACCCTAGCTATCTATGACTTCTTGCAATAGGACCTATGGAACATGAACCAGTCACCTCTTGTAATTAGGCAAATCTTCTGATGGAGACAACAACTCACCCACAAACTTTTTTTTTTCCTGCTTATAAATATGCATGGATAAAGAAGGAGCAGAAATTGAGGGAATGCCTAACAAACGACTGGCCCAATGTGAGACCCATGCCATGAGAGAAACACCACCCCTGATGTTATAGTAACAATAGTGTGGATATTTACAGACAGGAGCCTAGCATACATGCCATTTGAGAGGCTTCATCCATCAACTCATGGAAACACATGCAGAGGCCCACTGCAAAACATTAGGCAGAGCATGAAGAATCTGTGGAAAAGGGGGAGGTAACATTGAAGAATCAGATAAGCCAAGGATACAAGAAAACCTACAGATTCAACCAACCTTGCCCTATAGGGTCTCACTGAGACTGAATTACCAACATAGGATAGAAATAGGCTCCCTACACAGATGTAACAGATATGCACCTTGTTCTTTCCATGGGATCCCTAATAGCAGGGCCAGGGGCTAACTGCCTTTGGATCCCTTTCCCCTAACTTGGCTGCCTTTTCTTACCTTAATAGAAAAGGATGCAACTAGTTCACTGAAACTTGATATACCAAGGCAAATCCATGGGAGGCCTCCACTTCTCTGGGGAGAAACTTTGGGAGTGGAGGGAAGGGAGGTGAAAGGGAGTGACTGGGAAGACAGGGAGGGGAAGCTTCACTCTGGATGTAAAATAAATAACTTAATACATTAATGGAAATCATCCAGTCTCTCCTCCTTTTGGGTTCCCTTGTACAGCCTTGATATGGGGGCCTTTGTCTCCCCTTGCTTTGTTGTCTCTGGCTTTCATCCCTTGGAAACCTGCTTTTTTTCTGAAGAGAAAACAAAGGGGGGTTGGATCTGGGGAGGGAGGTATATGTTGACAGTGAGTTGGGCAGAGTAGAGGAAGAGGGAAATGTGCTTTAGATGTGTCATATATATTAGAGAAGAATATTGTAAACAAAATATCCATTCGCTTTTAAAATACAAAATCTCCTTTCAAAGTTCAAAGTCCCTCAAGTTTGGGCTCCTGTGAAAATCAAATGTCAATTAAATTCTTACTTCAAGAGGAGAGAAACAGGGCACAGTCACAATCAGATTAGAGTCAACCTCAATGGCAAGAGTATAATGTACTCAATGTCCAATGTCTGGGTACTACCCTGTCTTTTCTGGGTTCCTTCAAAGGGCTTGGGTCACTTCTCTACTCTGCCCTGTATAGCACACAGAGCTTGTCTTCTAGAATCAGACTGGCTCCATTCCATACCTGCTGTTCTTGGTGCTCATGCCTAGGTACTGTATCTCCAAATGCCGGGGTCTCTCAACTGGGTAGCACTTTCACCCATAGCCTTTCCTAGACTCCAAGACTCCAAGACTCCAGCACTGCTTTCCAGTGCCAAGCTTCACCTGTTCTTCCCTTAGTAACTTCAAAAACAGCACCACCAGGGTGATTCTTTCACTACCTAGTTCAGCTGTCAACCTTCAATAAAGCTTCTTTGGATTCTGAAAGAACACTTTCCAGATGACCTCACCTCAATAATGCTGGTCTGTTATCTCAGCTGATTCTTCAGCCCCAGCTGACCTGTTGATATTTCAGGAAATCAAAGGTTTCACTTTACTTGTTCTGGTGACTTGTTAATCAAGAGCTGATTCTTAAGCTAAAATCTGAACTATGAAGTCTTAACTCAAATGACTCAGTAGTGTCTTGGCTTCCCTCTGAAACATCACAAGCCAGGCCTCCATCATCTGTACTGCTCTCATTGCTCTTACCTTCCAACATCCTACAGAACATCTAACTGAGATCTCCTCACTCTATGGATTTTCGAGTCCAAATTTCCAAAGTCCTTCCACAATCCTCCCTAAAACATGACCAGGTGTGTCAAAACAACAGCCCACTATGCCAGTACCAGGTTATGTCTTTGGGATTGTTTGCTGTGATGAACCAGGTCCACGAGCCCAGGGGTGGAACTACCCACAATGGGCTGTGCCCTTCCTCATTAATCACTAATTAAGAAAATGCTCCACAGGCTTGCCTATAGCACAGTCTTATGGAGGCGTATTCCCTCCTCTCAGATGACTCTAGCCAGTGTCAGGTTGCCACAAAACACACCACTCCCTCTCCCTCTCCCTCTCCCTCCACACACACACTTACACACACACTTATACACAATCACACACAAATTCCAACCCAACAGAGTTTTCTCTTATTAGCAAGAGAGGTAAACTCCTCTTCAAGATATTTAATGTATTTTTCTATATATTTCTCTTAACCATGAGAATTTCACTTTTCTTTAATGAGTCTATGTTTCCTGAATGCTGACAAGAAGTAAATGAAATAAAAGTTTAAATGTAGATACTAGACATGTAGTGAGTTGAAGGAAGGCTTGTCTAGCATGATTTGAGCACTCTTCATCACCACATGCTGTTAAGACACTTGTGTCCCACCACTTAGGAGGTAGAGGCAGAAGGTCTCTGCTGCTCAAACTCATCTAAGATACATATATATTTCTGGGGTAGCCTGGACTATAGGAGACCATGTTTCAGCTTAACAAAAAACTAACCAAGCAATCAAACTAGCCAGAAACACTAAAATGAAAGAGAAGATTCTTGAGTAATAGCCTGTAATGTCAGCTCCTGGGAGCTGTGGCTGGATTTGGTGACACATGCCAATGACTCAAGTATTCAGGAGACAGGGACAGAAGGACTGCAGGTTCCAACCACTCTTAGCTACATGGTCAGTTCCAGTCCAATCTGGGCAACATAGCAAAATGCTGTCTCAAAAATTAAAAGACTTACAAATTATCAAAGAAAACACTCTTTCAGTTAAAGCTAAAACTGAATTTGTCTTGCGCGCACTCAACTGGCCAGGAAGAATGATGCTGCAACAGGATCCTTCTGCACACATTTATTCAGTCCTGTTTCTTCTTGTTTAGATCTCCCTTGTTTAGATCTCCCTTGTTTATATCTCCCTTGTTTAGATCTCTTCCAAACCCTGGGCCTCTCACTCTTTTATACTCTCAGTTCCCATCCATGCATAGCAGGCCACGCCACCTCACCAGGCATGCAGCTTCAGCTAATCAGGGCAGCAGGGGCATATCTCCATCAAAATGGATTCACCGGTATCCTGGAACACCTGTGCAGCTCTCAAGATGTTTTTGGCTTATATGAGGAAGTCAGGGGCAAATCATACGACTTAGCTGCAGTCCCTGGCGCCGGTGGGACTGCCGCCACACCCGCTCCTCACAAATTTGGGTTTGAATTCAATATCTAATCTGCAAATTTGGGGTTAGAAATTACAGTGCCTGTTGCCACCTAATGTCCTCAGCATGGAGTGAAAGGGTGGGCTGCAGAATGCAGGGGTTTAACTTACCTGAGGTGACAGTGTCCCTAGTTCAAGCAAGGACAGGCTGAAGTTTTAGGTTCTACAACTCTGAAAGTTTTCCTGACTCCTCTGGAGCAAAAAGCCACTTTCCTCCTCACTCCTCCTCTTTGCCACCCCAGATCCACCCACAAGCTACAATTTGATTCGATGGGAAGGGGTAAATCTCAGAGAGCCCCACCTCTAGTTCAAAAATTGCAGTTAACTAAGGGCTGCTGAGAGAAGGGGGAATTATTACAAAAACCCGAGCCTCCTAATTGCTGTGCAGTTCCAGGTGGTTGGACTTGAAAACACATATACACAGTAAAGAGTAAATAAGACTCAGCAGGTTGTAGGTATATATATTAGGCATTTAAGTAATTTCATGTGTGTATGTGTAATTGTGTATGTGTATTGTTACTGGAAGTGATCCATGATGTCTCACAATGCAAAGCTCATGTTCTTTGCGTCATGAACAAAGAGTAAGATTGACACATCAATCCAGGGGAGAAGTGGAGTTCCTCTTGTTGATGAGAAAACAATAACAACAACCACCACCCCCCCCAAAACCAAGCAAACAAAATAACAACAACAAAAATAAAACAAAAGAAAACAAGACAAACCAGCTCTGATCTCCAAGGGAATAAAACATACTTTATTCTGGTGTCAAATAGGAGTAGCCATGTTCTGAAAAAGGATTTACTTTACACCAAATTTCATATTTGAACATAAAAGCAGGTTTATGAAGTTCTTATGGTAGCAACTCAAAAAAGAAATCATAAAGCAATTCTTAGATATATCGGTAAAAATTTAAAAATATTTACATCGGATGGATCCCCAGGTATGGCAGTCTGTAGATGGTCTATCCTTTCGTCTCAGCCCCAAACTTTGTCTCTGTAACTCCTTCCATGGGTGTTTTCTTCCCGATTCTAAGATGGGCCAAAGTGTCCACATTTTCGTCTTCGTTCTTCTTGTGTTTCATGTGTTTTGCAAATTGTATCTTATATCTTGGGTACTCTAAGTTTCTGGGCTAATATCCACTTATCAGTGAGTACATATCATGTGAGTTCCTTTGTGATTGGGTTACCTCACTCAGGATGATACCCTCCAGGTCCATCCATTTGCCTAGGAATTTCATAAATTCATTCTTTTTAATAGTTGACTAGTATTCCATTGTGTAAATGTACCACATTTTCTGTATCCATTCCTCTGTTGAGGGACATCTGGGTTCTTTCCAGCTTCCGGCTATTATAAATAAGGCTATGAACATAGTGGAGCGCTGAAAAGACCCTGATATAGCTGTCTCTTGTGAGGCTATGCCAGTACCTGGCAAACACAGAAGTGGATGCTCACAGTCAGCTATTGGATGGAACACAGGGCTCCCAATGGAGGAGCTAGAGAAAGTACCCAAGGAGCTAAAGGGATCTGCAACCATATAGGTGGAACAACAATATGAACTAACCAGTACCCTTCAGAGCTCATGTCTCTAGCTGCATATGTATCAGAAGATGGCCTAGTTGGCCATCATTGAGAAGAGAGGCCCCTTGGTCTTGCAAACTTTATATGCCCCAGTATAGGGGAACATCAGGGCAAAGAAGTGGGAGTGAGTGGGTACGGGAGAAGGATTGGGGGAGGGTTGTGGGGATTTTTGGGATTGCATTTGAAATGTAAATGAAGAAAATATCTAATAAAAAATTAAAGGAGCTAATGAGGAAGAGTCATGTCTTTAGAGTTAGGGGCAGCAGTGGAGGTCTGCAAACACAATAGAAAAAGATCGTCTACATAAGAAAATGGCAAAAAGCCCAGAATAGTTCAGCAGGCATGTTTAGAATTTACACAGGTATTGGAAGGAGAAAGACTGTATTCACAGCTTTGAGTTGGAACCAGGGCAACAGGCTAGTTTGGCAGTGAAAATGACTGACCAACTGGTAGTAGGGAAGTGTAAGAACAGCGGCTCATTATGGGGTTGATCATTCCTCCCATGTCCTTGGAATATCTTCAGGTGAACCAGCCTTCTTGTGGGATGGTCTCCTTTGTGGGATTAACTCACAAGATAAAGGGATAATATAATGTAATGTTCTAATCTTTGGTGCAGGTTAAAATGACAGGTTCTCTCAAGGTCAGGTGTATAACTCAACTCTCACATTCTATGCCCAAGAGAAAGTAGATTTCCTTTAGCATCTGTTAAAAAAATCTAATACCTCTGCCTGATTCCTAGTAAGACCAGTGACACTTGCTGTGAAGAAATTCCCAAAAGAAGCATTTTTCCTGGAAAAGGGTCTTCGTTGTCTCAAAGTTCAAGGGAATACTGTCCATCACAGCAAAGAAGACATCATGGCAAGAGTGAGAGGCAAGTGGTCAGGATGTGCACAGTCGGGAGCAGAGAGAAGGCAAGGGTCATAGTAAATTTACACTCCCTTTCTTATTCTCTCATGACACCAGCAAATGGGGTCAGCCTATGAAACAGTACCTCCACATTCAGATTGGAGCATCGGCCCAAAGCCTCTTTTCACAATGCCATCAGGTATGTTTGCTTGATGTATCTAAAGTGCACCAAGGTGACAAAGTTAACCATTTTATAAATGCTTTTTATGTTGTAGTTTGATTGGTTTTGGTTTTGGACAGTTTGTCTGTATAGCTTTGGCTGTGCTTGAACTCTGCAGACAAGGTGAGCATACAAGGCTCAGAGCTCTTTTTACCTCTCTGTTTTATGATGCTGGTATTGAAGGTAAGCTCCACTAGACCCAGCCCCATAAATGACTCTTAGCACCCAGAGTAGAAAACTAGAAGTTTTCACTGAAGTTGGAGAAAAGGTACAAGACTGTGGCTAAAGACATTAAATACTTCCAAGGATTTGCTCTTTGAGCCCTAGCAAGTCAGCAAATGGAATCCTCAAAGGTGAGAGCAAGTTGTGCTTTCTAGTAACAAACATTCAAACTACCACACCTTCAAACTTTAACTGAATTCAGAAACTAACTCTCCTGAATTCCCAGAAACCTCTTATTTAGGTGATTAGACCCTGTCTAGTTGAGAGATGATCTCTTTTGCCAAAACCTCATCCCAATGCCAATCAAAATATCTACTTATCTGATTTTGGTGTTTGGGTTCTGTATTAGTCAGGGTTCTCAAGAGTCACAGAACTTATGGATAGTCTCTATATAGTAAAGGAATTTATTGATGACTTACAGTCTGCAGTCCAATTCCCAACAATGGTTCAGTAGTAGTGAAAGATCCTGGCAGAATGTAAAAGGACACAGAAGTCCTGAAATTGGCAAGATAGACGTCAGTGTTAGCAGAACTAGCTTCACTGATTTAGAAAAATAGAGGTGCACAATGCTCTGGCCACTCCTTGAACCTGTGTGTCTGCCAATGTTCTGACCAGGTGTGTGTCCATTGCTGCACCTTCATTAGACTCTTTCCTTGTACCCCTCCCATACCCATTTCTTGAGAATAGACATTGTTTAGATCTGGAAATCACCTACTCTCCCTCTTCTCCTTTCCCCCCTGAGGGCCTATAAAAACTGGGAACTCTTTCCCCTCGAGGATGACTCCTCTACCCCTGTGTGGGATATGAGTCGTCCCCAGAGCTCTGGCTTTCCCCGAATAAAACCTCATGTGGTTTGCAACAAGCTCGGTCTGTCGTGAGTTCTTGGGTGTCCACTATTGTCCTGAGGCCTGAGCGAGGGGCTCCTCTCGGAGTCTTTCAGTAGCTGTGAATGGAAGTCCAAGGATCTAGCAGTTACTAAGTCCCACAGGGCAAGCAGGCAAAGGAGAGAGAGTGAGAATCCCTTCTTCCAATGTCCTTATCTGGTCTCCAGCAGAAGGTGTAGCCCAGATTAAAGGTGTGTTCTACCACACCTTTAATCCCAGATGACCTTGAACTCTGAGATCTCCCTGTCTTAATCTTCTGGAATCCATAGCCACTATGCCTTAAGATCCAGATCAGAAATTTCTATCTCCCAGCCTCCAGATTAGGGTCACTGGTGAGCCTTCCAATTCAGGATTGTAGTTCATTCCAAATATAGTCAAGTTGACAACCAGGAATAGCCACTACAGGTTCCAAGTGATGGCTAAGCATGTTTATGGATTTAGAATCTGTATGGAAATCCACCTGAGAATATTTCCTAAAACCTGCAACTGAGAAGAAAGGTAAAACCAACTAAAATGGGAGTGGTACCATCTAATGGACTAGAGGCCAGAACTGAATGTGTGAGGAGCAGGTGTGGCAGTAGTCCCAAGATGATGCCTGGGACTGCTGCTAAATCTTATGACTTGCACCTGACTTCCTCATACACCTGAAAATAAGCCACGACCATCGTGAGAACTGCGCAGGTGCACCATGATGCTGGCGGTGTAAACAAGTCCATATTTGGTGGAGATGTGCCCCTGCTGGCCTGATTGACTGAAGCTGCGTGCCTGGTGAGGTGACGCAGCCTGTTGTGAGTGGATGGGGGCTGAGAGTATATAAGAGTGAGAGGCCCGGGGTTCAGGGAAAAAGAGAGATGAAGAGGGAGAGAGATGTAGACTGAAGCTTGCTGAATAAATTGCTGTTAGAAGAACTGGTGGCCCTGTAGTTCTTTCTGGTCGAGAGCAGATGCGACATGAATTAAAGAGAGAAATCAAGCTGAGCACCACATACTCTCTGCTTCCTGTTAGGATACACTGTGACCAGGCCTCTCCTCTTTCCACAAGTTCTTTCCCACAATACCATGCTGTAGCATCCCAAGAACAGCAGGCAAAGTAAACTCCTTTCTCTCTTAAGTTGTTTCTTGTGAGGGTTCTGACGACAGCATTTGTTTTTGCAGCTACTAATGTTCAGAGCCTGAGGCTTGATAGACCTAAAAAGTCAGATGTGGTCACTCTTCCCCAGTAAGTCAATTATCAAGTAAGTCATCAGGACCTTGGGCCCAAACTCAGCGGACTGTCTTACAGTCCCCAGAGGACTCTCTACCCCCACCCCAGGTACCCTAGCATGCCCAGGATCTTAGGATCACTGGTGAGTAGGACACAACATCTTTTCAAAGAGAACCAGGAGTGCCTGGGCCCAGCTGGAGCACAGACACAGGAACCCCACTGACCAGTGTCTCAGGTTCCTTCAGGTTAGCTGTGGTCTACATTTGTTTTGAACTCAGCAGACAGTTCCCCAGTCCCCAGAGGAGGTACAACTTCCAGGCACTCTAACACCCAGGATCCCAGGAGCTTGGTCACATCAGGATCTCAGGGTCTCAGCATCACATGATCCCACAATCACAGGATTACAAAGAAAGCTGGACTTTGAGAAGTTCTGACGCAACTGGGGTTAGAGGAAACACAGGCTCCAATCAAAAAATCAAGGGCAGGGAGCACTTGAAATAATCAAATGGCAAGAGCAAGCATAAGAATAGAAGCAACACAAACTGAATCTTGCTTTTTGGGTGTGTTGGGTTATCCAGGACTCACTGTGGTGGGTGTACTGTGTTCTGATGATGTCCAGTGGTCCTGGTTACTGTTCATAAGATTCTTTTTGCCTTTCGGCATCTGGTAATCTCTAGTGTTAGATATTCTACCTGTCTCTGGCTGGAGCTTGTTCCTCCTGTGATTCTTTAGCCTCTGTCATCACTCATGGGTGACCAACTCTCTCCTGTGTCCCAGTGGTTAGAACATTTTCTGCAGGGAAGCTCTCCTCTTGCAGGGAAGGTGCACAGAAGTTTGGAGCTCAGATCCACCTCCTGATTCCTGGAGTCAGAGCCCTCCCTGGAGGCCGACTCTCCTCTGGCAGGGAAGGTGTCCATGGGTCTGGGTCTCAGCTCTGTCTCCTGGCTAAGGATGAAGGACCGAAGGGACCCTGTTCACGAAGCTCTCTTGCTTCTGCTGCCCCCATGCTCTCCTGCTTAGATTGGTGTTAGTGATCCCAAGATTCTGGGTTTGCTAGGGCCTGCCTTTGTCCTTTGACCCTGTTGCTGCTAGCACAAGACCCTCTGTGTATTTTGGAACTGATGTTGCCGAACTCACCAGTGATCTCAGGGTCCTTGGTGTGCTAGGGTGCCTGCAGCATGGAGAGACATCTGGGGACCTTGGGGCCCTCCGTGGAGATCGCACAGAAGATGGCATGGGGGTGGTGCAGACCAGAATGAACCCCAGCCAGCAGCCGTCCTTTGTCCCTGTTGCTGCTAGCACAAGACCCTCTGGGTTTTTTGGAACTGATGTTGTGTTCCACTCACCAGTGATCTCAAGGACCTGGGTGTGCTAGGGTGCCTGCAGCATGGAGAGTCCTCTGGGGACCTTCAGGCCCTCTGACTAGATCACACCCAAGATAGCGCAGGGCTCTTTACTTCTTCTTGTGTCTCCCTATCTCTCCCATCTCTAATACTGTCAGACTGCCTTCTTTATCCACTACCCAATAATAGGCTCTAGTGATTGCTGGTTATGCCCTATTATCTTGTGCCTGCCTTCACCTGCATATAGACAACAATCCATATTTCTCCTTTTTTGTCCAGTTAAAAGGCTCTTTCCTCTCCAAAATAAATTGAACACCACTATTACCATTTTGTAATTTATAAACTGTATCTTACACCTAATATAGAGTTCATCATTTTTGCCATTTAAATAGAGGCTTATAATTCCATATCTGTTATGTCCTAGTTTAGCTTGCATATTATTTGAACACTATCCTCTCAAATATATACTCTCTATACTAAATAGCCTGGGTTGACTATGAGACTATAACTAGTCTTCAATCCTGTCAGAAATCCAAGAAGGAACAATATTATCTGAAAATATAGGAAACCTAATACAGCTTCCAGAACTGAGACAAGTTGTAGAGACAGCTGCTTACCTATACCACCCCTGTGTGTCAGGAAGTTGGAGTATCAATCTTCAGCCTTCTGGCACAGGATCATCTGACAGTCCTTTGAAACAGGAAATATTAAGGACTAGCTTATTCTGTCTTAGCAGAACTAAGCTGTGCTATCCTGTAACGTGTGTCCTCTCATGAACAATATGAGACTATAGATGAACTGAGGCAACTCTTGCCTAGTGGTTGTCTCTCCACAACTAGAACAACTCCACTGATGCTTACTTTCTTCTTTGAATCCAGAAATGATGATGTCAGGAACAGATGTGTCTCAACAATAAATGAATAAATATCATTAAATGTCACATGATGTTGATTTCTGATGTTTTTGAAAACTACCTATTTATGTAAAATAATCTGGACTGTTTTCCATTAACTCAGCTATTTCTAAACAAAATATCTTGCAAATAATATATCTAAATTAACTAAGAGCCAAGAATTTGTTATCTGGACCTTATTTCATAATGTATAAGCATTTTAGATCAGTTTGTAATGACATTTATCGAAGAAGTGGATCTAGCTCTGTATTTTCAAAAATTTTGTATCAATAGAAGAAATTTATACTAATAAAAACCTTGATTCTGCATCAAAATAAATTCTGTACCCGTGTAAGAAATTATAACTTCGAGTTGGTAACAATTATAAAGATTTCTACCAAATGAGATTATGGCCACATAATCAATTCTATCTATATCCTGTTAAAGTCTGACCATTACTAAATTCCCCAGAAAGACAACCTCAGAATGATCACTGCCAGCCCCCAAGCCCAGGGAAGTGGGATGACTCTTCATAACTTTTCCCAGCCTAATATGGGCATTAAGAGATATTGAATGGGCAGGGTTAGGGAAAATGACAGAGTTGGTTGGTCTTAAAAAGGCTACATCAATGGTTGCTGTAGCCTCTGGTGTCCCTGTCCTGACTGGATCCAGCTGAAAGTCTATGAGATCAGGAGATCAGTTCATCATGTCTGGCAAAGAAACTCACCAAGCTGTGCATTCTGTAATACAGAAATCTCAAAACAAAATTTTAGTTCTATCAATATATCTGTATGGATTGTTTTAGTCTGGGTAGGGTGTTCAGACTAGTTAGGATGAAATTCTGTGGCAATCATAAGTCTTTGTTTGTGCCACATGAAGGATGGCATAAAAAGTCTTTACCTTTTTTGTTTGATTGTCTTGACTCTAGTTCTTCAGGGGGTCCCCCCTCTGTCACAGCTGATCCATATAGCTCTGGAAGGTGTCCAGAGTCTAATAACCTTCTCTAAAAATGCAAAGACAAAACCTTTCTCCCAAGTCAGCATATCCTCTAGTTGGCAACCAGGAAATCTTGTCGCTCTCCTTCTCTTCCAGAGGAATAATAAAACAACCACAAAATTCATAACCCTACCAATTTTGATAATAATACCTATTCAAAACAAATGAAGGAAACTAAACCAATACTGTATAAACCTATTTCTAGGCCTATTCTAATGTGACACACCAGGATATTAACACAAAATTCCCATGGAACCCACAAAGAATATGAGTATCCTGTACACTATATATATTAGACCATCTATCCATTATGCTCTCTGCCCAGAGCTACAGAAATTTGTTGTATTAATACCTGTTCATAGCTGGCAATTATCACTGCTCTCTGATTGGAGTCAGTGAGTAAGTTTTCCCTATACTAGTTCTGAACCACTGGCAAAATTCCCCATATGATTCGGTCAAAATCTGTATATAAATCTATCCTAAAAGCAAATAATCCCAATGTTATAAATTCATAGTTCAATCGATATCTGCTCCAAGAAGTAGGCAGCTTCCAATCTCTGCCTCTCTGTGACTCAGAGCAGCCTGCACTCCCCAGAGCAGGGGTCCTCAGAGCCTGCAAGCAGGAATCTGTCCATTTTCTGTTTTAAGGTTCGCACCCTTGAGTCATTGTATTACTTGTCCCTGTGAGGCTTGCCCAGACTAAATGACTGACTCACGGGCTAAGAATCTTAAATTTCTAGTGGATTATGGCTTCAATTGTTAGATCGCCACCATTGCATGAAATATTAAATAAGGCACCCACACTATTGTTGATTATGTTATATTCTCGAGGTCTCCGTGCCCTCAAGGTTTCCATGGTACTCATGGTGTGGCTGCCCAACTCCCAGTTCTCTTGCTGTGGGTCCTGCTTGCATTCCCAGCTATATGTCCCCTGTTGTTAGCTGACACAAATCCCCACAACCCGGTAAAATCAAAACTCTGGAGGCTTGTGATTTATCAGTCAGATTTATATCAGAAAATTCTCAACCAACAAAATGCCCACACAATAAACTGAGAGCCCATAGATACTGATATAAACTGTTCACCCAGACTAGTCAAATTATCCTGTCATTATCTATCCCTTATATGACATTTATAGCTACCTGTGGCAATTTAAAGCCACTCAGATCTTATTAGATCTTATTAGTCTTTCTCCTCCTCCATCTTTCTTCCTTCTCCTTGTGTCTCCCCATCTCTCCAGTCTCTAAAACTCTCAGCCTGCTCTCTTTATCCTCTGCCCAATTGCAGGCTCTAGACTTAAAGTGTTCCTGCCCTCACCTGCAAATAGACATCAATCCACACTCAAGCACAAAAACAAACAAATAAATAAGCAAATAACAAAAACAACGAAACCTGCCAAGATCTCCAACCTTCTATACACAGTTTATAGTAAATAAGACTCGACAGGTTGTATTTATATATTAGGCATCTATACATACACTCGTGTATTCATGTTTGTATGTGTAATTGTTTGTGCCTGTGTGAGTGTGTGTGTGTGTGTGTGTGTGTGTATTTGTAACAAAGAAATAGAAGTCGTGCATTTGGGGTAGATCAGGGAGGGATACATACATGAAAAGAGTTGCAGTGAGATAAAAGAAATCGTATAAACATATTTTAATATAAAATTATTTTAAAAACAAAAATATGGGATAAGTAGATGACTGTACAATAAAGAGCACCGCCTGCTCTTTTAGGGTACCATACTTGGGTTCCCAGGACTCCCTTCTGCTAGATCACAACCCTCTGTAACTCTAGATGCAGGAGGATCCATTATATTCTTCTGGCCGCCCTTGGGACTCCCACTCACCCACAGATACAAATGTTTAATTAAACGTTTTAAACCAAATTATTAACAGAAAATTAAAAGACAACTTTAAAATTATTATGTAGCTTAACTCCACAGTGGAGTGTTTTTCTTCTTCTACCTAACCAAAGTACTTTTATTTTGATTATCTTGAGTTTTCTGTTTCATGAGCCTGATCCTAGAGGTCTGTTTGCAAGCAAGATGTAGTTTCCTTATGGCTTAAGGATCATTAGTGGAAGTGATCCTATGATGTCCCACAATGCAATGCTCAGGTTCTTTGTGTCATCAACAAAGAGTTAAGATTGACACCTATTAGTGGAGAAGTGGAGTTCGTCTTGTTGATACAAAATCACGGCTCTGATCTCAAAGGAAAGAAAAAAAATAGTTTCTTCTGGGCCCAATTATGAGTAGCCATGTACTGAAAACAGATCTAGGTTACTTCAAATATCATCTTTCAACATGGAAACAGTTTCATGGAGTTCTTATGGTTACAACTCAAAAAAAGTCTTAAGTTAAAGCAGTTCTTAGGTATATCAGTACAAAATTAAAAATATTTCCATTGCTGCAAACATTAGTGTGTGGGTTTAACAAAGTTGAGATATTCATATTGGTCTCAGATGGCATCTGAGAATATTCTAAAGCCCTTTGGTGGGACTTGGGTTCTTTAACATAATACATTATAAGTTCTTAAAAGATCTATTAGGCTATTAGGTCCTGTTTTTTTTTTTTTTTTTTTTTGTTAGTGACAGGATGTTCAGTGGGACCTGTAGGAAGAAACAAGGCATGGCTATTTAATACACAAAAGCTTCCCCAAGTAACTGTGTTGGGAACCCAAATAAACATCCCCAAATTGTTTTGATCATGATTTTTCATTGCAGCAATAGAAACCCTAAGTAAGATAATTAATTTGGTTTGTAGGATCTTCTCAAATCTATAGAATGCAGCTATTAATGGATTGTGACTTTTCTGTCTCAGGTAATACATATTTTGAAGAATGATCCTTACTGGCTCTGAAGCAATACTGTGATTCAGATCAACCTGTTGGCCAGTAGAGGGCAGCACAGACACACACTAAAAGTGCTTGGGGGTAGTGTGTTCTCACCAAGGCCTAGGCTAAGAAGGTCCCCATCACCACCAACCCCTCCCCAACACGTGCAAGTATGATTTATTTGTATTTGAAAATATAACTAGATAGAAACTCATTAAAAATGTAGCTAACAAAAGCTGAGCTTGTACTGATCCTTCTGGCAGTAGAAAATGGGCTACAATGTCCTCACGTGTCTTCAAGGTTGTTTAGCTCACCTGGGCCTCAGAGTGATTTTATTCCACATTTTTTCTTCTTTTGATTCTTCTGCCTTTCCTACCAGCAGACTTTGCTCCTTCAGGAAACCATTGATAAGAAATGCCAGTCTCTCTTCCTCACCCTTGCTCAGGTGTTTCCAGAGCACTGTAATGTATACTTCCTCTTTAAGCTGCAGCTCCTGGTGGCTCTTGGGTATGGGAAGGTAAAAATAACATAGACTACCTCCTCCTTCGGCTCTTACAAACAAGAGGCCATGTGTGGCACTTCCCACACCAATGCTGTGGACAAAGGGTGTTTGAAGTTAGGTATTTACAGTCTCTCTATTGTGGGCTCCTGTGAAAATAAAAATTAAATTAAATACTTTCTTACTATAGAGAAAAGGACCAGGGCACAGTGCCAATGATACTAGAGCAAAATCAAACTGCAATAGTGTAAATAGTTCAATGTCCTCCACTCCTACTAACTTCTCCAGATACACAGAAACACTCCTCCCCAGAGATGACAGCCAGACAGGACAAAACAAGATGCTGTAAGTCAAGGCAAACATCTCCATGTCAAGGATGTAGAAGGGAACCCAACAAGAGGAAAACGGTATGTTTTCAGTCATTCTCTAATTTATTTTACACCCTATATTATGTTAGTTTACATATCATAGCTTCCCCTCCCTCCCGTCCTCTCAATCATTCCCTCTCTTCTCCCTTCTCCCAACTCCCCTCCCCTTCTCAGAGAAGGTGAGGCCTCCCATGAATATATTTTGGCTGACCTAGGTGCATCTTTTTCTATTGAGTCTAGATAAGGCAGCCCACTTAGGGGAAAGGGATCCCAAGGCAGGCAACAGTCAGAGAGAGCCCTTGCTCCTATTGTCCCAGGTGCCACATGAAGACCAAGCTGCAGAACTGTTACATTTCTAGGTGGCTCAGGTCTATCCTATGCAAGCACTCTGGTTGTTGGTTCAGTCTCAGTGAGCACCTATGGGGCTAGGTTGGTTGATTCTGTTAGTGTGTGTGTGTGTGTGTGTGTGTGTGTGTGTGTGTGTGTGTGTGTGTGTGGTGTGGTGTGCTTGACCTCTCTGGCTCCTTCAATCCTTCTTTCCCTCCTCCAGAAGATTCCCCAAACTCTGTCTAATATTTGGATGTAGGTCTCTGCATCTGTTTCCATCAGTAGCTGAGTGAAATCTCTCAAAGAACACTTATGGAGGTCTCCTGTTTGTAGAATATTATAGTGTCAGGGCTATTGAACTAATTGAGAAAGGTCACCACCTCCTAAACAGAACACCCATATTTCAGGTGCTAAGATCAACAATAAATGGGGCCTCATGAAACTGAAAATCCCCTGTAAGGCAAAGGACAGCATCAATAGGACAAAATGTCAGTCTAAAAGAATGGGGGTATGGATTCTCTTAAACTGCTTCCTGCTGTCTAGGGTGGTCATTAATTTTGGGGTGTAGCCAACATTCACTATTGGGGTCTACTTAGTAAATGTTCACACCAGGTTCATCTGTTGACAGCAGCTCCTCTGTAGACAGTGTCTAGTAATCCTGTAACAGGAACTGATTAATAGTTTGTTTATAAATTTTTTGTATTTGCCATTGAAGGAATGTAGAAGATTAATGAGGCAGGGTGTGAATAATAAAACCAGGAAGATGGCTAGGAGAGGCGTTACAAAAGGGAGTATCCACTTGGGTTGGGGGTATCCATGTTGGGTTCTGGAAAATCCCAGAACTGGAGGTCTTGGGTTCCCTGAAATTCTGTATGTCTGATTCTAGCTACTGGATTTTATTTCTCACTATCTTGGATTGGTTGACTTAGAAACAGCATTCTTCTTGGAGGAATAAGCAAAGACTACCTTCTTTAGCTGTCAGGACATCTAGCACCCATCAGTTCTGAAGCACCACAGCTGTCAAAGAATTGGTCTGTTTCTGGATAGTAAGAATAGTTTCAGACATTTTTTGAAAACTGCTTTCAAATTTAGAAGTGCACTTATTATATTGGGAAATGGAAGTCATTATCCCTGTGATTCAAGTTTCAGCTCCTATGGCTATTCCTGCAGTGACTTAGAGTGGCACAACCTGAATTGCCCTCTTATGTTGAGCAGCTGTCTACAACTGGGATTGGCAAGGGTTCATATCCATGGATTACTCCTAATTCAGGGAAAAGGAGTACCAACATGCAAATTCCTTACCAGCCAGCAGGTAGGTGCTGGGCTGCCTTGTCTGGCCTCAGTGGGAAAGGATGCATTTAGTCCTGATGGAACTTGGGTGTGCCAGGGTGGTATGGTACCTGGTGGGGGTGAGGAGTAGGTGTTGAAGTCTTACTCACAAAGACCACAGAGATCGCCATCACTGCAAACCGCATGAGGATTTTTATTGATCCAATATGTTGGGGACTCCCCTCTCTGTATGCAGGCCAGAGGAGAGACCCAGAACAAAAAAGAACACACTTTTTATACCTTGTAAGGAGCAGATTTAAGCAACAGGGTTCTCATTGGTGTAGCAAGTAACCCTTTCAGACATTGGTTGGTTTGTATAGTGACTACCTCTGACCTAGTGACTCACTTTGGTTGCCCCCATGGTGGGTTATTATGATTTGGTCAGCAAAGCAATAGTACATTTTGAACTTATGGGTCAGTCACAGCTACTAACGTCACAGGGAATCCTAGCAAGGTCAGTGCGGTTTGTGGTCTTTCTCAGAATTTAGTGTGGGGCGGGGTAGGGGATTTCTCTGGGAGCTGCTATCCTGTTATGGTTATTTCTCTGAGAACGGCTAATATTGTTTTGGCAGCTTGTAGGCTTAATCATTTTGAACACCCAAACTAAGTTTTTACATTTGTTTAGTCATCCAGCTTCCTTATTTGGCTCTGCACTTGGCCTGCTAGTACAGTTTGGAAAGTCCTTTTTGAAGGCGGAGGGTACTGGTGGTCTTGACTTCATTTTGGATATTCTGTCAGTAACTCTCCTTTTCTGGGGAGAATGGGAGAAGGAAATGAGGAGAAAAGACAGAGGGTAGGTAGGACTGGAGGGCAAAGAAAGGCATGATGTGATCACCTGGTAAAGAGAATAAATGAGTTAATGGAAACCAAAAGAAACGATAAAGAAGGAGGTAGATATTTTAAACAATTAAACTTTGTCCACTGCAAACAGAAATGAAACAAGTTTTCCTTGAAACATGTTAGCAACATATGTTTTCATGGGCCACTTTTAATTACACTAAAAAACCTCATGAATTATGCAAGTATTTTGGTATAAAATAAAGTTCTAAAGATTGTTTTGAAGCTTGATGGCTGTCATTAGTATGTACTTATAACTGATGATTAGCATATGCCAATTATACAAAGAATCTTGTTTCAGTCAGCCCTTTCCCTACAGACATAAATAGATAAAGTTATATTTATTCTTAGTTTTGTATCTCCCTCCCTCTTTCCTTTTTTCCTTTCTCCTCTCTTGTTAATATGTGCTTAAGATTTATACTATAGAAATCATTAAGGTTGTTTTTTTTCTGTTTTTTTTTGGTTTTTCGAGACAAGGTTTCTCTGTGCAGTCCTGGCTGTCCTGGAACTCACTCTGTAGACCAGACTGGCCTTGAACTCAGAAATCCACCTGCCTCTGCCTCCCAAGTGCTGGGATTAAAGGCAGGCGCCACCACTGCCCAGCTAAGGTTTTTTATTATTTTGATTTTTATTTACTTATTTTTCACAGCTTTTATTCCATTCCTGAGCAGGAATAAGATAAAGTCAAGAGAGACCAGAAGGAAAGTGCTGAGGGACACTAGCTCCATGTCAAAAAGAGGTTTCTTGAATTTTCACAGTAGGTATTTATAAAAGTAGATAGAATGATACTGAATTTCTGCTCTGAAGTCTCAACCTGTATGGTGTTGAGTAAACAGTTATGAACACCCTGTTTAATGGGGTTCACAGATCCAGTGAATGGATAAATAAAAACTCTAGGAAGTGAACTACATCCAGACCTTTCTTGGACTGACCCCGGCTGGATATTGCAATTGCTTTGGCAGACCTACATAGTGAATATGTAAGAAACCAACAAGCAAACCTGGAACACACACGTACAAAAAACGTTTGATAGACACTATTGCATACACCAGAAAGATTTTGCTGAAAGAACCCTGATATAGCTGTCCCTTTTGAGGCTATGCCAGTGTCTGGCAAACACAGAACTGGATGCTCACAGTCACCTATTGGATGGAACACAGGGCCCTCAATGGAGGAGCTAGAGAAAGTACCCAAGGAGCTGAAGGAGTCTGCAACCCTATAGGTGGAACAACAATATGAACTAACCAGTACCCCCAGAGCTCGTGTCTCTGTAGCAGAAGATGGCCTAGTCAGCCATCATTGGGAAGAGAGGCCCCTTGGTCTTGCAAACTTTATATGCCCCAGTACAGGGGAATGCCAGGGCCAAGAAGTGGGAGTGGGTAGGTAGGTAAGCAGGGTGGAGTGGAGGGTATAGGGTACTTTCAGGATAGCATTTGAAATGTATATGAAGAAAATACCTAATAAAAAATTGGAAAAAGAAAAAAAAAACATTTGAAATGTAATGAATTAACCATAATGCCAAACTGGTAAGTTTTTATGTAAAATAGACACCTCATTCCTTGTGATTGTGTATCCACAAGTACTTCTTGCATTGTCAAACATGGGCCGGGAGAGAAGATGGCTCAGTAGTAAGAGTCCTGGCTGCTCTTCCAGACAACCAGAGTTCAATTCTACACAACCACCTGGCTAGTTTACAACCATCTATATAGGGTTCTGATGCCTTTTCCTGACATGTAAGCCAACATGCAGCTAGAACAGGAATATACATAAAGAACATACAGAAATAAATATTGAACATTGACAACCTCCTAATTTCTTCTCACTTACCCATGGTGCAGGATGTCAAACTCTGGAGCCCAGAGCACCCTACACTATTGCTCACCAACAGAGGTCAAAGGACACACCTGAAACTCCACATGCTCTCTTCACTGAGCCATACAACTGCTGTCACCTCCCCAGCCTGAAACCTGTTTGCTCAGGTTTCAGTGTTAGCTAGAAGAGAGCATCAGGGCGGAGCTTGCAGCCCTATCATTTTGCCACTCCCACTGCCGCTTACTGTTCTGGAGTAAGTAAAATTGGTCACTTGCAACTTTACTCCAGGATGATTTGGCAGGAAAGGGCCCCTTCCCCTGCTTCATAACCGAGGGTCAGAAATAGTAAAATCGAACCTTGATCAGACTGGCTGTCTTGTTTCCATCTTTATCGCACCGCCTAGCGCCCCCCCCCCCCCGCCCCTTCTCTTGCAGATTCCAAGATGCCTTTGCAGACTAGAACCCACACATGTGAGCTGCTGGCCAGCCACAACAAACTGCTACTGATCAACATCACCATTTTAATTAATTGAGCCATTTTTTATTTCTTTGTGAAATTAAGTCATTATTTATTTATTTTTTATTTAAAGACTTCTTTGGCTAGGCCTATAGCTAAATGAGTATTATGTGGATTTGTGCTTGTGAAAGTCAGGGTCCACATAACCCAGAAAAGAGGGTCCTATCACCTGAAGACTGAGTACCTGTAAAGAACAACCTGATTATTTCCACTGAAATCAAACTTTGGTCCTCTGCAAAAGCAGCACATACTCTTAAGCTGTGAGCAATCTCTCTCAATATATGGCTTGCTTGTTTAAAGAACTTGAATGCATGTTTATTATTAGCAAATCTCAGGTGAGTTCACTGGTCCAAAGGAACAAGGCCAGAGAACCTGACATTCAGACAGGGAGTCAGGTTGTGGGGAAAGACAGAAAGGAGCCTGAGAGAGGTTTGTTGTTTGTCTTCTATCCCTTAAGCCAGCCTAGATGTCCATGTGTCCCACAATAGCTGATTCCTTTATCCACCTTCCAAAGATTGAATTGTGACAGGCCTGGCATCAATGTGTACATTTTGACTTATCTCCAGAGGGCATCTGTTGCCGAGGCCTTAAGTTTAGCTATGCTATTCAATGCAGAAAATAACAATGATATTTAAACAGAGAACTCATGTTCTAAGTGTTCGGTAAATACAGAGTAACAATAAATTATTTTATTGACAGTTTACCATACAGAAAGGGTTATAATGACTAGGCAGAAGGAGATTTTTCTTTTGCTTTTAATATAATTGGAGACTTAAAATACAAGTCTTTTTTAAAGTAAATACTTTATGTAGCAAAGTTACCCACATAATATTGTACACCATTTTATACTCTATGGTTACTTCATAGAGTTTGGGACTCCATAGGAATAGGGCTCTAGGGACATGTGGCATAAAGACTGTATATAGAGGTTCTTGTTAGTAAGCCCATTAAGGCATGAGAAAAAGATCAGGAGTTCAAAGCCAGAATGGAAAGCCTGTTTACTTTGCTCTATGTTGTCTTCTTACCTTTAGGCATCTTTGATGGGTACAAGGTGCCTTGTGGTCTCAACATACTGGATATTAACCATCTGTGATCATTTTAATCTGTCTTCACCAGATTTGTGTCTATGTTGCTCACATTAATGTAAATGTTTTGTGCACATAACTGATCAACTACACAAAAGTGTTATACATGTAGCCCAAGCAAGAGACTAGGGAAAGATGTGTCAAGAAAACTTTTATTTTATACATGCCATATTCACCTGGAACTTTGCTTCCTTCATAAAATAACAGTGTCTTTCCAATCCTGGACCTATTCTATCATCCTGACCCTGAACCTGGTAGTAAGGTTGGTAAAAGTCAAAGACCCTGGAGAGAGAGGTTATAGGTACACAAAAAAGCATCTAAATATACTGTCTGGGCAGAAGCCACATATAAATGCCAAACTGTTTTTCTGATTCCATCATGCCCCTGGTCCAACAGTCTATTGGAATAGTCCACATTTCTATCTAAGCATTCAGGGTCCCAGTCACTACCCATCTCTTTACTTCTAACCATATGGGAAGTGTCTGAAGTCACAGTCTCTGAGCACCCTGGATGAGAGATGTGTCCCAGGCATGTCATTTATTCATATTCAGAAGTCCTGTATCCATGTTTACTGCAAACAGGAACAAAGTCTTGCCCCCTGGCCATAGACACAGGTCTTGCCACAATTTTGGCAGACATTTGTTGCAAAAGATATGCTCTTAGGCTCTCTTTTGGCCCTGAGGGTATCCATGAGCTCCTGACAAAGTTCCACAAATCTTTCTCTGGAGACATGACCCAATGCATCATAGCACTCCAGAGGGACAGGGTATTGTTCCACATTCATCTTGCTCCAGTTGGCTGTGTGCTGCAAAAGGTCCTTCAGGATGGCCATGGAGAAGTCATTGCTGTAGAAGTTGATCTGGTTGAGCTGAGAGCATTGACTGAGGGCAGGTAAGAGGACAATGAGCTGGGAGTCCTTCATGCTACACCACTGAAAATCCAGAGACTCAAGAGTACCTGCCAGTTTTCCTAGGAGACCTCTCAGAGGCATAAGATCGAGAGCAAATAATGTCACTCCTCTGATTTCCAGATTTTTTAACTTAAAAAGGTTGTGACAGCAGGAAAAGGAATCCAAGTCTGTCTGTGAAATTAGGCAGTGAGTGATGGAGAGGGTCTGCAAGGGCGTCCTCAGGCACCTAGGGATAGAGGAGACCAGAGGGTTAGTTCTGGCAAGTGGTGTTGTAAAGGTTTGGCTGGGATGTACACAGTGGTAGAATGAACCAAGTGCCCCAAGGTCAGTTTAAGTAAATGATCAAGGACAACATCTATGATGCTTCCTGTTGGAAACTGCTCAGTCATGCCAATCTCACAATTCACCCTTGGGCCTCACCCTCAAGCTGAAAACCAGTTCATCACTTAAGCTAAGAAGGCACACAGAAGCTGGGCTTGGTGGTGCACGCCTTTAATGCCAGCACTCAGGAGAAAGAGGCAGGTGGATTTCTGAGTTCGAGGCCAGCCTAGTCTACAAAGTGAGTTCCAGGACAGCCAGGGCTACACAGAGAAACCCTGTCTCCAAAAGACCAACCCAAGAAACCCCTGACAGGATTTTGATATTTGCTGTGAACTCATTGAATCTCCATTCTATCATTTCCTCTGCAGTCATGCTGGCTCTAATTTTCAGTCCAAGTTATACTCCTTGTCCCATGCACTCAGTGCTACTTGGGCTCAAAACATTTCATCCAGGGGAACTGGGCAAAGATAGAAGGCTGTTCCCACAGATCTGAGCATATAGTTCACATTCACAATGAGCTGAGGTGTACCCTGACACCTTACTACACACTCCCCTGCTGGTCCCTTTCCATTTGATTGAGTGGGCATGATTGACGAAGAATTACAACCCATGCTTACTAGAACTGACCTCCTCTTTACATCAAATCACTTCTGTACTCCATGAGTGCTTATTTGAAACACTGAATTAACTTGTAAAATTTCCCTTGTATATGTCAGTATACATGGAAACAAGACATAACTTTCAGAGTGTTATGAGTATCTAAATTTTGTTCCTAGTGAGTGGCAGGCATTACGTACCACTAATCCTTAAGAGAAGAGAGACAGATTTGCTTTGGTAGCTGACCCAGGTCTCTATACTTGCTTACCCTAGTATCTGATGCAGGTGGTCTCTGAGAAAATGGACACGTTTCATGAAGACATGTTGGAGACAGTTGAATTTGGAAAACTGAGAAATAATTTTTTTAATACACTTGACTTTTGAGTCCCTTGTCAAATTCATAATAGGGGAGGTATTCTTGTGGAGTGGTGCCAGGAAGACTCTTTCAAGATTTTTCATCTGCCCAAAGTAGGGAGCAAAATGTGCCAGCCGCAACAGAGTCCAGTCGGTATACAGTTCTAATTCTGTAATGTGCTCTGGATGGAAAACATTCATGATTTCTCTGATAACTTCGTCTGGTGCATCCCAGATCTTCATCTTTGTACAGCAGAAATTTATGGACCCCTTTCTCTGCTTGGCCCAATTCAAGAAATATGCTTTTTGTTCATTGAGCTGAGAACTGATTGACAGATCAACTATGATCTTCAGACGCTGCCTCAGTGCATATCTGCGAGGGGCCTTCACTACTTGCTTTTCATCCAAGGTCTCTGCATCAGAGTCACTGTCATTTGCATCGCTCCATATGTTCCAGAAGACATGGTCCACGTTTCTCATGTCGAGAACCTGAAGTTTTGGCCTCCTGTGGGTGAAACTTATGAATGTCAGCAGTCATCTTGCTATATATATCTAAACTCAGCTCTCCTCCCTGCTAAAGCTTTTTTTTTTTTTTAAATTTTTAAAAAAATATTTTTGATACAGGGTTTATCTGTTTAGCCCTGGCTGTCCTGGAACTCACTCTGTAGACAAGGCAGACCTCAAACTCATAAATCTGACTGCCTCTGCCTCCCAAGTGCTGGGATTAAAGGCGTGTGCTACCATGCCCGACCCTGCTACAGTTTTTGTTTTTAAGCACTTCGATATCCAAGGTGGACTCAGGCATGCTACAAAAGCTTTCCTGGGCTTCTGTACACTTGAATACTTTTCTTTCACTAAGGTACACATTATTTCTATTATTATTATTATTATTATTATTATTATTATTATTATTATTATTGGGAAGGCCAGGGATAGGCTCATTCTACTGTGAGGCTAAGTGTATTCTAGTCCATATTCAAGTCTAATCCATATCCAAATGTGCTCTCTACAAGTAAACAGTAGATTTCCAAAACCTTGTATCTCTGCTTGTTTATGCAATCAGAAGCATCTAATAGACTTAGGACAAAGCCATTCTCCCTGGCAATGTCTACTGTGTACTCTTTATGCTCCCATATACAATACTTGGATATTGCTTACCAGGGGTGAAATTTTCTTGTTAGTCTCATGTCTACTCCATCTAGCAGAGCTTGCAAGGTTTCCAGGTTATGCATATTTATCAATGGCCCCACAGGGAGATCGTGGAAAGGCCAGGCTGCCACCATTGCCTTTATGAGCTTGTTGAGTCTGCCAGCAAAGGCCTCTTGGAACAGTGGTGGGAAGACCACAGCTGGCAGCTCCTCCAGAGAGGATATGGCCAAAGCCTCATCTCTCAGCAGTGTCTGCCTTGCTAGCTTCTGGAGTGTGGGTGGGGTCTGACCACTCATCCTCTCAGGTCTTCAGGAAGAAGGCTCCTGGGGAAGTAGTTAGAAAAGAATACATATTCAAGACAACTTTATAATACTTCCTCACCACCACATTAACTATTTAGTTTCTGAATTACTGCTCTAGAGTTACAGTGCTAGAGACATCAATTTATTTCTGCATCCTAAACTGGTGGTGTAAAGACAGACTGGCATCATGGGAGCCTCTCTAGTACTCTAATGGACACATAATTTTGGGGTCAAAATATTTTTATGTGTTTCCCTTTCTTTACAAAGGAAAGAATGAAAGGAACCAAAATGGAAGAGATTCCCAGGACCCAGTACAGATGATCCTAGCTGAAATATGGAACATAGAGGAGATAGAACTTGAAGAGGACACCCCAGTCGATATGCATGGCTCCCTTATGAGGGAAGGGGCCACTCATCCATCTCAAAAATTTTAACCTAGAATTGTTCCTGACTAAAGGAAAAACAGGGAAAAGAGATGGTTCAGAGACTGAAGATTAGGCTCTTGAGAGACTGGGATCTTGGGATCTATAAAATCAGCAGACACCAAACCTAAACACTATTGCTGTTGTCAACATATGACTGTCCTCTGAGAGGCTGTGCCACTACCTGTCTAAGGACAACTGCAGATACTCACAGGCAACCTTTGCATTGAGCATGTGGACCCCAATGGAAGAGATAGGGAAGGATTTAAGGAAATATAGGGGATTACAACCTCATAGGAAGAAAAACAACATCAACTAAGTGGACCTCTCAGATTTCCCTGGGACTAAGTCTCCAAACAAGGAGCATACATGAGTGGGTCTATGGTTCCTGATAACATATGTAGCAAATGGCTTATTTCAGAGAGGAGGCCCCTTGTCCTTTGGAGGCTTATTGTCATAGTGAAGGGTGAGGCAGGAGTATGTGGGTAGGTGGGGGAGTGATGTTTTAGAGGTAAAGGGAACACATCATGGGAGGGGGTTTGTGAGGTGAAGCCTGGAAGAGAGATAACATTTTAAATGTAAATAAGTAAAATCATCAAAAGGGTGGGGTGATGAGAATGAAGAATGTGATGAGGAACAAATGGCAGACCAGGAAGGGAATAATGACTGGACTGTAAAACTTAGTTGAAGAGAAATTAAATTTAGTAATAAAAAAGAAAAAAAAAGGACAAACAACACAAAACAACAACAACAAAAAAAGACCAGCAATCAAACAACAACAACAACAACAACAACAACAACAACAACAAAACAAGAAAAGAAACAATAATACAACCAAAAAGTTCGTGTGTTGTATAACAATATCGAATTTCCAGTAAGGAGGATAACATCTGTGGGTTCCTACCAAGACTGTCAGGCTCACCTTGGTTCCAAAAGCAGACGTTATCCAAAAACCACAGCTATGTGAAAATGATCTAAAGCAAAGACTAAGGTAAGACATTTGAGTAACTTACAAATGTAATTCCAGCTACCAGGAGTTAAAGATGATCAAAGTTACATGAGCTAAGGTCTCACAAAAACAAAAATAAAAACAAAAACAAAAACAAAAACAAATCATCATTTCAGTGAAAGGAAATATGAAAGACCACATTAGTCAGAATGATCTGATTTTCAGCTAACCCAGAGCAACACGCCCAACATCTTAGAAAATTCTTGTGTCAAAAAATATATCAAGCACAGTAATGAAATATACAAGTTATCTTAGAGATATAGTGGAGATGAGGCTAAAACATCATTGGGAATGAAACCCAAGGTCTTCAATGTATTTTATTAAAGAAACAGAAAATGAAATTTCCTGTACTATCCTGGAATCTAAAGGGTTTCAAATCAAACTGCTTAACCCTAGGGAAACCAGTTACATACCAGTTCTGAGTACTGCAGATAGGTCTCTGAGTCCTAGATAACCCAGGCAGTTATCCAATCTCCAGATCTGAATATTTTCTGTCTCCACTGAAGCCTCTCTGAATAACCCTTCCTATTGCAGCCATATAATTCAACCTCAAACTAGAATTGGATTGGATGGTTAAACTCTGCCCTTTTAATTCTATATGTAACATCCAGCCATTTCATTGATTGCACTAGAGCTCTCAGTGAGAATACCTCCATAGCATATCCCTCAAACATTTCACTTGTTACTTAATAACACATCACTGAATTTGTAGATTTTCTCCTTCATTTGCCTTATGATTACATAGTTTTGAGGTTGCTACAGGATTGGGTCTTGCTGTGAAGCCAGGGTTGTTTCTAAACTCTAAGTTCTAGCAATCCTCCTGCCTCAGCATAGTTCTTGCTGCTAGGATTAATGTTGAGAAACACCACACCTGGGCCAATTTTATTCATGTGCACAAAGTCAGTCTGATTTGCCTCAGATCAGGGTTTAATCTATTGATGATAATAGACAGAAAATAATTCATCGATATTATTGTCACTGGATCTAGGACAAAGAGTTTTTAATAGAAAGGAGTATGTTCTGGAGCTCAAGGCCTGAATTGGATGCTTTTTCAATAAACTGCAGTAGCACCTACATAAATGTTAGAGGAAGGAGCATTGTCTGATTCCATTAACAGTGTCCAAGTGTGCTGGGTGTGCACTCAGTTTGTAAGGAGCTACCCAGCATACAGCCATTCCTCTCTCCAGCACTGTATGCAGCAGACATAATGGCTATGCCTGGAAACTCACAGTTCAAGAGTTGGAAGCAGGGGAATAAATTCAAAGCCATCATCAGCCATATTGTAAATAGAAGGACAGCCTGAGCTTACATTTGGGTCTACTTCTAAATAGACCTAAAGAGCAACAGAAATTGGAGGGTCTGAGGGAGATGCTGCCTTTGGCTGACAGAAAACAGATAATGTGTCAGGTAGGATCTGACCAGCATGCTTGCCCAAGATGAAATCAGGAGTGAGCCGTGTGCTGAAGAGTTTGCTCCCCAATAATGAGCACCTATTAATACTCTATTCTGAACACCTACATGGTGACTTGAAATGATCTGTAACTCCAGTTTCCAGAAACCTGAAAACTCCATCTGACCTTCTTGGACACCAGGCAAGCATGTGCTGAACATTCATACATGTAGGAAAAACACCAAAACACAGTGAAGAAAACGCTTTTGTTTTGTTTTTTTTGAGACAGGGTTTCTCTGTGTAGGTCTGGCTGTCCTGGAACTCAAGCTAAGACCAGGCTGTCCTTGAACTAAGAAGTCTGTCTGCCTTTGCCTTTCAAGTGTTGAGTTGGGAATAAAGGCGTGTGCCACCACTGCCAGGCTAAATCTTTAAGAGAATTAAATTTGTAAAAGGAATTGTGGCAAACACCTTTAATCCCTGCACTCTGGAGGCAAAGGCAAACTGGGCACAGTGAGTTCAAGGCTAGTTTTATCTAAGTAGCTAATTCTTAGCCAGTGAAGCCTATTGACTAAGGTCTGTTTTACAATTAAGGCAGAGTGGGGTAGGGTAGGACCAGACTTTAATCCCAGCACCCTGGCTGCAGAGGGAGGAGCTGGATCTTTAGACTCCAGACTGATCTACAGATTAAAGTGTGGGACAAGGAGGGCTCCAAAATAGAGAAACACTCTCTCACAATCCAAACCAAACCGAACCAAACAAATAAAAACAAAATCTAGCTAGGTGTGAGATGCTACTATAGGCCTTTAATCCCAGAATTAAGGAGGCAGATGTAGGTAGGTCTGGGAGTTTGAGCTAGTCTGGTCTACACATTGAGTTCTGGATCTGCTATGCCTGTTAAACAGAAACCCTGTCTGAAAAAAACTAAAAACAAAAAATGAAACGTGTATTTTCTAAGAAAAAACTTTTTTTTTGGGGGGGGGGGGGACAGTGTTTCTCTGTGTAGCCCTGGCTGTCCTGGAACTCACTTTGTAGACCAGAGGCTGGCCTTGATTTAAGGCATGCACCACCACACCCAGCTCTAAGAAAAAACTATAAGGGAGTTTAGTAAACTGAGAGATGGCTCAGTGATCAATGGTACTTGTTACCAAGCCTGAATTCAGAATGGGACCCACAGGTATAAGGAGAGAAACCCTTTAGGGTCTAGTGGTTTCTAGACCACCAACACATTTTTGGGATCCAGGAAATATATGAAGACATAGATGGAATATAAAACCTAGGTAACTGTTACATATTGGAATATGACAAAATAAAGAAACAGAAAAAATAGCCCATGAAAAAAACCACAAGGAATGCATATAGATACAGGACAGGTTCACACAAACAAGAATCCAATAAAAACCAAAATTGGTAGTCATAATACATGAGCAAAGGAGCAGAAGGTTATTAAGACACTGTAGGAAATCCAGTAAGAGTCAATTAATTGGGACCCTTGGTGCTCTCAGAGACTGAAGCTCCAACCAAAGAACGTACATGGGCTGGGAGTAGGCCTCCCCACACAGATGTAGGAGATGTATAGCTTGGTCTTCATATTGGTCCCTTAACAAATGGAGTGCAGCCACTTCAGAAGTTATTGCCTGTTTGTGGGGTATGTTCTTCTAACTCAGCTACTTTGCCTGGCTTCAGAGGGAGAGGATATGTCCTGCCTTGAAAATACTTAAAGTACCAGGATGTGGGGATGCCCAGGGAGCCTCCAACCACTCAGAGGACATGATAAGAAGGTACCTAGAAGTAGTGTGCTAGGGTGTAACCTTGAGAACAGTTAGTGGGTTGTAAGATTAAAAAAAAAAAAAGAGTTAAATTAAAAAGCAAAACCAAAAAACCCCAAAAGACAAGAGGCCTGACAAAACATTATGAGACATAGGACCTCCAAAGAGGCCTCTGAGTTCACTTTGTGTTGGCCTGTAGACCTGCCCATATGAATGAGATTTGTACCCTCAAGGAGAGTCCATTTGAGAAAACTAATTTTTCATTTGTAAATGGTTTTCAATAATTTCTGGGTTTGGGATGGGAACTTGTGTCTACTTCCTTTCTCAACACTGATAGCCTATGTGGTATAGATCCACACAGGCCCTGAGAATTATACTTCAGTCTCTCTGAGTTTATATGTGTTTTAGTTCTCCTGTATTTAAGAAGGCCTGGCTTCCTTCCCTCTGACTCTATCCCTCTTTCTTTGTTCTCTTCTACAGGATTCCCTGAGCCTTGAGGAGAGGATTTGATGAAGATTCCCCTTTAGGTCTGAATCATCCAAGGTCTCTGTGTGAGTGAGTGAGAGAGTGTGTGTGTGTGTGTGTGTGTGTGTGTGTGTGTGTGTGTGTGTGTGTGCATGTGTGTGTGTGTGTTTCTGCATGGTAGCATACTACTTATTAAGCCTAGGAAAGGGAAGAGGATCCCAGAAACACTGAAGCTAAAGGTAGTTCCAAGACACAACCACACTTGTTGGGCATTGAATTTATGTGTTTTGCAAATATCAGGTATTCTGAAAATCTCCTAATCCTAGAGATTTTCTCTCTGCCCAGTAAACCCTGATCATCTCTCCATGTCCAGTGATTCTTTTCTCAAATCTGCTCCAACTTTTTAGAATCATTGATGGCATGCCCCTCCCTGACATACCTTTTAACTTGTTTTGAAAACATTTTAGTACAGAGCAGGCTTGCCTCACACTATCTATTAAAGCAAAGATGCCATTGGATTTCTGAGCCTCTATTCAGACTCACATGTTCTGGGAACACAGGCATGCCCCCATTTTTCTAGATTGTACAGTGGTTTATAACCTAAAATATGAATGCCAAGCAAAGATTTACTACTGGAGTTACACCACAGAATTCCCTGCAAAATGGATGAAGCCATCCTGCCTCAGCTTTCTGAGTGCTACTACAGTTAAAGATTGGCAAAGCATGAAGCGAGCCTCTTTATTCCAGAATGGAAAAATAATTGTGTAAAGTATGACAAAGCTAGCTCAGTCAGGCAACAGGGTCTCAAGGTTGTGAATGACGATTGAAAAGACAATGACCATTAGACAACATTATTCCATGACTCTATCCAGTGCTAAGGCTGAAGTAGATTCACTTTTCTCTAGTCTGCTTTTATACCAGTCTAAATACATGCAAAGGATAAAGTCAGTTTTAGGTCAAGGAACAAACAAGGCAATAAACAAAGTTCAGAGTAAGGGGTCCCCAATGGAGATGTTAGTAAAAGAACTGGAGGTGCTGAAAGGGTTTGCAGCTCCATAGGAAGAGCAACAAGATCATCCAACCAGAACCCAAGAGCTCCCAGAGACTGAACCACCAACCAAAGTATCCACATGTATGGACCCATTGCTTTAGCTGCACATGTGTCAGTAGATGGCTTTGTTGGGCATCAGTTGGGGGAGAGGCCCTCGATCCTGTGAAGGCTAGATACTCCAGGGTAGGGGAATTCCAGGGTGGGTAGTCAGTAGTGGGTGGGTATGGGAGCACGTTTATAGAAATGTAAGATTGGGGGAGGAGATGGGATAGAGGTTTTTCAGAGGGCAAATTGGTATGGGAAAGTGGAGAACATTTGAAGTGCAAATAAATAAAATATCCAATAAAAATTTTATCGACAAAAACCATCAAAGAAACAAAGATACAAACAAACAAATGAAAGTCCCATGTTGCCTGGTTCTCTGGGCTTATCACGATGACCATGGAAAAACTCAATGCTACATTCCTCTGCTGAGTTTTCCTTGAACTTTGTATTAGCCCAAAAGTAAATATTTTTCCCCTGGGGGGGGGTGGAGCTCAAGACAGGGTTTCTCTGTATAGCCCTGGCTGTTCTGGAACTCACTTTGTAGACCAGGCTGGCCTCCAACTCAGAATCTTTCTGCCTCTGCCTCCTGAGCGCTGGGATTAAAGCCTTGTGCCACCACCCCCAGCAAAAGTTAATATTCTTAGCTGAGCCTACTTCTCTGTTCTAGGCCAATATCAAATTCCTGCCAAACTCCTACAAGGACTCTCCAAAAGTTCTGCACAAAGGTATTTGTCAGGTCCTCTTACAATGGTATTTTATGGTTTCTTGCATGTATTTTCAAGGACAGACTATGGCTCCCAGGTGAATTTCCCTCTGAACCATGCTGGTCACAAATGAGGAAAACATAACCAGGTGATGTGCCTCACATAATAATCCTTCCAGCAGGAAGGCCAAGGCAAGAGGATCCCTCTTGAGTTGCAATTCTAAATTATCCCTAGCAATAGAACAACCATGTGTCTCAGAATAGGATTCTAACCAAGAAGGTCAAGAGCAAAAAGGAGAATAAATCAATCAAACAATAAATAACCAAGCAATCAAAGAATAAAATTCAAGATGAAATATGCCATTCAGGGGAGACAGAACCTGAAGAGACCACCTCCAGTGGCTAGGCATGGCTTCCAGTTGAGGGAAGGTGCCACTCACACATCTCAAAATTTTTAACCTAGACTTGTTCCTGTCTAATGGAAGAACAGGGACAAAAACTGGAGCAGAGACTGAAGAAAGGGCCATCCAGGAACAGGCATCCTTAGATCCATCCCATCAGCAGACATCAAAAACCTATAGTATTGTTGATGACAAGATGTGCTTACATAAAGGAGCCTGATTTGGCTGTCCTCTGAGAGGTTCTAATAGCACCTAAGACAATTGCAGGCATTCACAGGCAACCATTGGACTGAGACCAAGGACCACAATCCTCTACAACACGTGAATTCCTAGAAGTATCGCCATCTCTGATCTGAAGTAGTATTACATGCCCATAGTATAACGAAAACTGTGTGGTATTGGCAGTAAAACAGATAGATTGATCAATGGAATACAACTGAAGACCTGAAATAAACCAACACAGCTATCAAGCATGGACACTAGACTTTTAACAGAGAATGCTAAAGAGACATTGTAAAAAAGAAATCATCCCTATCCAATTGTGCCTGTCTAACTGGACATCTGCATGTATAAGAAAGCAAGCTGCTCTGTATTTATCATCCTCCAATACTCTCAAGTCTAACTGATCAAAACCTCAACATAAAAATGGATACACAGCATCTAACACAAGCTAACGTGGATGTACTTGTCCAGGTTTTCTAGAGTTAGAGAACTTACTGGTGATCACTGTATAGTAAGGGAACTGATGATCACTCACAGTCTGTAGTCCAACTCCCCAACAATGGTCAGCAGCAGATGTGAATGGAAGTCCAAGGATCTAGCAGTTGCTCAGTCCCACAGGCACACAGAAGAGAGTCTTTCTTCTTCCACTTTTGTGTAAATCTCCAGTAGAAGGTGTGGCCCAGATTAAAGGTGTGTACCACCACACCCGAATCTGGAACTTACATTGCCCCAGATGACCTTGAATTTAAAGATCTCCTTGCTTTAGTCTCCTGAGATTCATAGCCACTATGCCCCAAGATCTCCATGTCAAGATCCAAGGCAGAATCCTGTATCTCCCAGCCTCAAGATCAGGATCACAGGTGAGCCTTCCAATTCTGGATTGCAGTTCATTTCAGATATAGTAAAATTGAAAACCAGACATCCACTACAGTGGATATTCTACCTCACACCAGTCAGAATGGCTAAGATCAAAAACTCAGGTGACAGCAAATGCTGATGAGGATGTGGAAAAAGAGGAACACCCCTCCACTCCTGGTGGGATTGCAGACTGGTACAATCATTTTGGAAATAAGTCTCTCTCTGTTCCTCAGGAAATTTGACATAGTTCTACCATAGTATCCAGCTATACCACACATGGGCATATATTCAGAATATGCTCCAACATGTAATAAGGATACATTCTCCACTATGTTCATAGTAGACTTATTTATAATAGCCAGAAGCTGGAAATAACCTTGATGTTCTTCAACAGAGGAATGGATACAAAACATGTGGTACCTTTACACAATGGAGTACTACTCAGCCTTTAAAAAGAATGAATTTATGAAATTCCTAGCAAATGGTTTGACCTGGAGGGCCTTATCCTGAGTGAGGTAACCCAATCACAAAAGAACACACATGGTACGCAATCACTGATTTGATATTAGCCCAAAACCTAGGAATAACCAAGATACAATTCACAGACTACATGAAGCTCAAGAAGAAGAAAAACCAAAGTGTGGGTACTTTGGCCCTTCTTAGATAGGGGAACTAAATATTCACAGGAGCAAATATGGAGACAAAGTATGGAGCAGAGACTAAAAGAAAGTCTACCTAGAAACTGCCCCACCTGGGAATCCATGCCATATACAGTCACCAAACCCAGACACTATTGTGGATGCCAAATAGTGTGAGCTGACAGGAACCTGATATAGCTCTCCTGAGAGGCTCTGCCAGAACCCGAGAAATACAGAGCCAGATGCTCACATCCAACCATTGGACTAAGCATAGGCTCCCCAATGGAGGAGTTAGGGAAAGGACTGAAGGATCTGAAGGGTTTTACAATCCCATAGGAAGAACAGCAATATCAACCAACAAGAACCCCCAGAGTTCCAAGGGACTAAACTACCAAACCAAGACATGGAGGGACCCATGTCTCTCCACCATATATAGCCAAAGATGGCATTATTGGGCATCAATAGGAGAAGAGGCCCTTGGTCTTCTGAAGGCTCTATGTCCCAGTATAGGGAGAATTCAATGGCAGGGAGGAAAGGGGGTAACATTTGAAATGTAAATAAAGAAAATATCAAGAAAGAAAGAAAGAAAGAAAGAAAGAAAGAAAGAAAGAAAGAGCAAACAAACATGGTTCCCTTCTTTAGATGACATTACTGTTGTTTAAGTAGAATAAAGTATCTAAATTGAAGGATTCTGCAACAAATGCCTTCTGGGATGAGTTAAAATGAACACATGGATGCCAGATGTGCCAGGATTCAAAATCTTGAGTAGGTGGATAAAGTTATCAGCTAAGGTAGTTCACATATGGATATCTAGGTTGGCCTTTTGCCACATCACCTCCAGTAAAGATCTGTGTGACAATTTCCACAGTCTAAGGTGTTTGACTTCAAAAGGGGGAGGCCTCCTGGAACCAGTTGTAAAATTCCTCACAGGAGAAAAATTAATGAGCCGTAGTTCTCATATCAGTTTTATGTTTTCTATTCCTTTTCCTATATACAAGATGTTCCTAATTGCCCAGGCCAAGATCTTAAGTATTATGGCTACAAAACCATCTCTTGAAATGGAATCACTAAACATGACCTCATCTCTTGGAAAACCAGGACTTCACTTTATAAATCACGTATAAGATAGTAGTGATAAATCTAAACTTTCCCAACAATAATATTATATGTGTCTGCATGTGTGTCATCAGAAGTAGGTTTTGGAATCTTGTTTAAGAAAGCCTTAAATAGAATTAAAACAGTTTATGTTTTGAAGAATTACAGAAGAACAGGAACTAGAGGTTAAATAGTAACTGATCATAAAAACTCATTAGCTTGTTCTTGGAAATTTGCCACTATCCCTAGATGACTTTGTATTTTGATGTATAAAATGATTATTGCACATGATTATGATTATTGTAAATGATTATGTCTGTTCTATTTTGATTCTTCACTGAATACAGCTTTTCAGAGCTGTAACACCTGTTTCTCTATTGATTGAGAGCTACAGAATACACTCAGATTCAAACTGCCTCTGTGTTTGTTTCTGTTTGTCACCACCAAATCCTTACCCACCTGACTTTGAGAATCCACATCCCAGGGACTCTCCTACCCAGCTGTGGTGGTCTGTGGCAGCCTGTGGTAGAGAAAAGTCATAAAAACAATATCTATGTCTCTCAGCTCCTTTTATCTTCCTCCACCCATACCGTCTCCCAGTTTGTCAACTTGACAGGCCTTCTTACTTGGAATCTGTCAACCTGCTTTTTGCACTTTCTTTGACTGTTGTGTCAATGTTTTCTATGGTATCTTCTGCACCTGAGATTCTCTCTTCTATCTCTTGTATTCTGTTGGTGATGCCTGATCTCTTTCCTAGGTTTTAAATGCCAGGGTTGTCTCCCTTTGTGATTTCTTTATTGTTTCTATATCCATTTTTAGATCTGGGATGGATTTGTTCATTTCCTTCACCTATTTGATTGTGTTTTCCTGTATTTCTTTAAAGGGTGTATGTTTCCTCTTTAAGGGCTTCTGGCTATTTACCTGTATTCTTCTGTATTTAAGAGAGTTTTTATGTCCTTCTTAAAGTTCTCTATCATCACCATGAGAAGCGATTTTAGATCTGAATCTTGCTCTATCAGATGTGATGGTATATCCAGGACTTGCTATGGAGGGAAAATTGGGTTCTGATGATGCCAAGTAACTTTGGTTTGTGTTGCTTATGTTTTTATAGCCTCCAGCTACCTGATTATCTCTAGAGCTACCTGCCCTTGCTATTTACTGGAGCTTGTCCTTCTTGTGATCCTGGTTGTGTCAGAACTCCTCAGAGTTCAGCTTTCTCTGTGATCCTGTGGTTCTGGGTTCCTGAAGTCCTAGGATCCTGAATTCCTGAGATCCTGTGTATGTCAGAGCTCCTGGAAGTCAAGCTCTCTCTGGAACCATGCGATCATGGTGTGACCAAGCTCCTGGGACCCTGAGGACCTGGGCATGTTAGAGCGTCTGGGAGTGGATTTTTTTCTGGGTATTGTGGGGCTGGCTTCTGAGTTCACACCCAAGGTCTGCTCAGGGCAATGGTCCAGATTGGAAGAAATCCATGCCACTGGTCAGATGGAGTTCCTGGGTTCCCGGGTCCCATTCGTCTCAGTTACTTCAGGTGTTGGGGCAGATTTTGTGTCCTCCTCTATGATCCCGGGAGTGTTAGCACTTGGAGTGGATCTTCTCTGGGTGTTGTGGGATTGGCTGTGGAGTTCACACCCAAGCTCTGCTCAGGACATTGGCCCAGACTGGAAGGAACTCGTGCCACTGGTCAGGCAGAGCTCTACATTTGACTTTTCAACAGAGACTCTAAAATATAGAAGGGCCTGAACTGAACAGATGTCTTGCATCTTTTATGAGACCACAGATGTCAATGTAGACTACTATCCCTAGCAGAACTCTCTATCACCATAGATGGAAAAGATATTCCAAGTCAAAAGCAAATTTTAAAAATATCTATTCAACAAATCTAGACCTACAGAAAATTTTAGATGAAAAACTTCAGCCCAACGGGTTAACTACAACTTAAAAACTACAGGGGGGCTAGAGAGATGGCTCAGCAGTTAAGAGCACTGGCTGCTCTTCCAGAGGTTCTGAGTTCAATTTCCATCAACCACTTGGTAGTTCACAATGATCTATAAGGGGCTCTTATGCCCTCTTCTGGCATGTCGGTGCATATGCAACAGAGCACTCATACATAAAAAAAAAAATAATAAAAAATACAATAAAATCATCCATTTCATGTAGATTAAAAAAAAACACAGACAATAATTCCATTACAGAATAACCAAAATAAGGGAAGTACACACAATCACAACCTCTAACACACCAGAGAGAGAGAGAGAGAGCAAGGGGGGCAAGTTCTTCATACTTCCTGCTTCTCAAAAATTTATATCATACTGGTCAGAAGACTTAAGTTGGATAATCCAATTTTATATAGAAAATTTGGGTAGTTCTCCATGTAGACTGCTGTCTGTTTTTTTTTTTTCAATAATTTTAGAAGTTGCTTATTGTGCAAGCACACTAAAGTTATGTTCCTTATCAAATCTCTAATGAGGTGGAGCACTAGATGCTTTTAATCTCACAATTAACCTGAAGATATTTTAGATTAAGCAAAATGCTTTAAAAAGATAGTTTTAGGTCTAGGTAGATTTTTTTTCAGGATGACAACTGCAAGCTATGATAGAAAATGACTTAAGTACAGGACTCTGAACTCAATGAGAGAGGATAGATAGTACAGTACATTCTCCAAAGCTGGCTAATACAAATGGAGTGGATATTATGACTAATTCTTACCTGATAAGTTTTCATAACTTTTTCATCATTGTTCTTATTGTATAGTTTGTTATATGGATAAAGCCTTTTTTTGGACTAAAGGTGGGAGATTTTGGAGGAGGATCTTGTGTGTTGTGTACTCAGATGATGATTTCTGTATCCTGAGAACTGGGTACAGTCTAGGCACAGGCATTGTCAAGAGTATTTAACCGTCTCCTGTGTCTTTCTTTGTGATGTAAAAATGCTCCCCAATTATCCCTGGTTGGTTAATGAAAAGCTGAATTGATGAAAAGACTTGCCTTGGTCATGCTATCTCTTCAAAGCAATGGAAACCCTAAGATAATGACATTTAAAATGTCTATGTTTGGGCCACAGAGATGACTTGGAGGTTAAGAGCATTGTTTGCTCTACCAGAGGTCCTGTGTTCAGTTCCCCACAACCATATGGTGGCTTACAACCATCTATAATGAGATCTGGTGCCCTCTTCTGCCCTGCAGGATACATGCAGACAGAATGCTGTACATATTATAAATAAATAATTCTAAAAAAAAGTTTAAGTTTTCTATTACTCCTAATAGTAACATCTGAGGTCTCTGTGGTAATACTAACTACAGGGTGGAACTGACTGATGCCTCTATGCCAGGAGATTCTCCACAAACAGTGGACAATTTCAGTTGACAGCTGTGTTCTACCTAACCAGGGTTGCCACTAAACAGATAATTACACCCAATAAATAATTATACATCAACAAAACCAACACACACACACACACGCAATCACCACCATCAAAATATCAGGAATTAATATTCACTGGTGATTAATGTCTCTCAACATCAATGGACTCAATTTACTTTTTAAAAGGTGGGGCTTAACCGAGTAGATACATAAACAGGATTCATTTTTCTGTGGCATATAAGAAATAGAGCCCAGCAACAATGATAGACATGACTTCAGTAAAGGCCTGGAAAAAGATTTTTGAGCAAACGGACCCAAGAAAGAAGCTGGAATAGTTTTGTAACATCTAATAAGACTTTTAACCAACATTAATCAAAAGGGATGAGGAAGAATATTTAATACTCTTCAAGGAAAAATCTACCAAGATGATGTTTCAATTTTCAACATTTGTCAAGATGCAAGGGGATCCACATTCATAAATAATACATTACGAAAGCTTAAATCACACAACAAACCTCTTGTAGACTTCAACACCCCACTCTCACCAATGGACAGGTCACATAGAAACTAAACAGAAGTAATGTAATTGATCTTATGAATCAAACAGACCTAACAGACCTGAAGAACATTTCATCCAAATGCAATAGAATATATATCTACTTCTCAGCATCTCATAATTCCTATTCCAAAACTGATCATGAATTGGGTTATAGAGCAAGCTTCAACAGATAAGAGTGAAATAACACCTTGTATCCGGACCACAATGGATTAAAGCTGGGCAATGATAGAAATAATGAAGCTTACAAACTCATGGAAAGCCTACAAACTCATGGAAACTCAACAACAACCCATTAAATTGTCCTGAGTCAGGGAAGAAATAATGAGATTAAAGATTTTTTATAATTCAATGAATATGAAGGCAGGACATACTTATGGGAGCCAATGAAAGCAGTACTAAACAGTACTGAGAGGAAATTTTGTTGCACTAAGTGCCTTCATAAAAAAATTGGAGAGTTCTCATGCTATCAATTTAAAGTACATTTGCAAGTTCTATTAAAAAAGAATCAAACACAACTAAGAAGAGTAGACAGCAGGAAATAATCAAATTCAGGGCTGAAATCAATCAATTAGAATCAAAGAGAATACAAAGAATCAATGAAACCAAGAGCTTGTTCATTGTGAAATTCAACAATATAGACAACCCCTTAGCCAAATTAAAAGTCAGAGAGACAGTACCCAAATTAACAAAATCAGAAATGCAAAGGGAGACATAACATTTGATACTTAGGAAATCTAAAGAATCATTATTTCTTACCTCAAAAACCTGTATTCCACAAAATTGGAAAATCTAAATGAAATGGATGATTTTCTAGACAGACAAAAACTTACAAAATTAAATCAAGGTCAGGTAAATGATCTAGTCCTATAAAAATTTGATGGGTTGTACATGCACTATTAGAAGGTGTGGCCCTGTTGGAGTAGGTATGGAGTAGGTGTATCATTGTGGGATTAAAGACCCTCATCCTACCATCCTGCAAGCTAGTCTTCCACTTGCAGCCTTCATATAAAGACGTAAAATTCTCAGCTCTGCCTGGATGCTGCCATGCTCCTGCCTTGATGACAATGGTTTGAACTTCTGAATCTCTATACCAACCTCAACCAAAACTTGGCCAGGGGCAGATGGTTTTTAGTGCATAATTTTACCAGACTTTCCAAGAGCAGATAATATCATTACTTGTGTTCCCTTTCCCCAGACTTGAGCAGGATAAACAGATCTTGAGTGCTTGCCACAATGGGTTTTACAACCTAGGTGGACTTGTCTGCACCTGAAATTTCCTACAGGAACTTAGAGGAATAGACTGACTTCTGTGCTTTCTTTGCAACATAATCCAGCTGAAAGAAAAAATGGGGTCTGTGGGGTTTCCCTGTATAAACAAAATGCTGAATATTTAACTTGGAGCCTTGATCATAAACTTTATCTTCCCTTCATCCTTCTCTTGCATTCCATCCTTTATCATTTCCAGGCAACCCAGTTCTTCCATGGCAACTGGACAGCTACAAATACCCCTCAAGCTATTCCACAATGTAGAAACAGAATGAACATTGCCAAACCTAATCTATGAAGGAAGAGTCATCCTGATACCTAAACAACACAAAGCCTCAACAAACAAAGAAAATTTCAGACACCTTTCCCTTATGAACACTGATGCAAAAATACTCGATATGATATTAGCAAACAGAACCCAAGAAGACATCAAAGTCACAATCCACTAAGATAAAGTAGGCTTCATACCAAGGAAGCAGGGTTGGGTTAAAATACAAAAATGCAGCCAGGCATGGTGGCACACACCTTTAATCCTAGCACTTGGGAGGCAGAGGCAGGCGATTTTCTGTGTTCGAGGCCAACCTGGTCTACAGAGTGAGTTCCAGGGCTACATGAGAAACACTGTCTTGACGCCCCCCCCAAAAAAAATGCATGAATGTAATCTACCATATAAACACACCAAGGGAAAAATTATATGCTATTGAGAAAGACTTTGACAAAATCCAACATTTTATATTGAAAGACTTGGAGAGATCAGGGATACAAGGCATAGAAAAAAAAGGATATAAATTGGAAAAGTGGAAGCCAAAGTATTGCTATTCACAGATTATATGATAACATATGTTTATGAGTCCAAATATTTTTTCAGAGAAATCTGATAGCTGATAAACATCTTTAGTAATGTGGCTGGATAGAAAACTAATTTAAAAAATCAGTATCCTGCCTTTATACAAATGATAAATGGGCTGAAAAAGGAATTAGGCAAACAATGCCCTTCACAACAATCACAAATAATATATCTTTGTATAACCAAGCAAGTGAAAGACCTGTATGACAAGAACTCAAGTCCTTGAAGAAAGAAAATGAGGAAGACATCAGAACGTGGAAAGATCTTCCAGGCTCACAGATTGGTATCAATGTCTAACTCATTGGGTACCAAGGGTAGAGTTGCATTAATCAGTACACAGGGGATGCATAGTAACAGTGTGCCAATGCATAGTTTATTGAGCATTCAATCATCTTTATAGGCAAGCAGAATAAAGTTTTCCTACAGTTTCTAATTCTCAACAGCTTCCATATTCCAAGCAATAACTTATCTAGGTTCATGGTGACCCAAACCTCCTTGCTGAGTCAGAAGTCTCTCAGCAGCCCACCTCTTTTAAGTGTTGCTTAGTTTAATTAAAAACAAAGTACATTTCTAATGAGATAATAATGGCCATGAAGGCTATTTCCTCAGGCACACAGCTAAATTGACTGAACATCAGGGTTCTCTGCTGAGAAAGAATGTCTTTCCCATGTTCCAGTATGCTGAGATTTACAGAAATCCTTAAGTCACCTTGCAGATAGCAGGCTGGGAGTCATACCATTTTTCTACAGATCAGTAGGATTAACATAGTGAAAATGGCTACCTTATCAAAAGCAATCTACAGATTCAATGCAATTCCCATCAAACTCCAACACAATTATTTACAGACCTTGAAAGAGCAATTCTCAATTTCATATGAATAAACAAAAAACTTAAGATAGTTAAAACAATCCTGAACAATAAAAAAAAAACTTCTGGAGTTATCACCATCCCTTACTTCAAGTGGTACTACAGAGCAGTAGTAATATAAACTGCATGGTGGTATTGAGACAAACAGGTTGATCAGTGGAAGTGAATTGATTATCCACACACCCATGGTCCCTTGATTTTTGACAAAGCCAAAACCAGACAATGGAAAAAAGGATCTTTAACAAATGGTACTTGTCTAACTCAATGCCTGCATGTAGAAGAATGTAAATAGATCCATATTTATCACCCTGCAAAATACTCAGTCCAAGTGGGTCAAAGTTTTAGTATGTTGCTTCTCTGAATCCCAGTGTCCTCCACTTGATGCTACATGGGTCATGTTACATATAAAGAGAGATCTATTGAAATTACACCCAACTTCTCAAAAGAGACTTTATATCCAGAAGGTCCTTGGCAAATGTCTTACAACAGAAACTGCGAATGGCTGGCCCAGACAAATATACCCAGGTAAAACTGCATCACTGTCGATGGTGAAAACAAGACTTTCCATGAGAAAACAAAATTTAAACAATATTTATCTCGAAATACAGCCCTACAGAAGATACTAGAAGGAACACTCCAACCCAAATACAGTAATTCCACACCAGCAAAACCAAAAGCATGGGAACACACACACACACACACACACACACACGCACAAACACCCATCACCAACATCAAAATAGGAATTACCAATCATTAGTCATCAATATCTCTCAACATCAAGGACTCAATTTTCAAGTAAAAAGACACAGACAGAATGGATGTGAAAAGAACATCCTGCATTCTACTCCATATAATAAACAGACTTCAACAACAAAGATAGACATTACCTTAGAGTAAAGGTCTCGAAAAAGATTTTTCCAAGCAAACAAACCAAAAAAAGCAAGTTAGTGTAGCCATCTTGATATTTTTACAGATTTTCAATGAAAATTATTGTAGGACACTTCATAGTAAAAAAAAAATCCATTAAGAGAATGTTTCAAGTATGATCATTTATGCTCCAAATGCAAAGCACACACAAACATAAAACAAACTTTTCTAAAGTTAAATTCAAACCTGGAATATCACACATTAATAGTGTGATACATCAATACCCCACTTTCACTAAAAGACAAGTCATTGAGACAAACAGTAAACAGAGAAATAATGAAAGAGATGTATGTTTCAAGTGGACATAACAGATATCTACAGACCCTTTCACCCAATTACAAAGGAAATGCCTTCTGCTCAGCACCTCATGGAACATTCACCAAATTAAATATGTAATTGGTTACAGGGAAAACCTAAAAAGATATAAGAAAGTTGAAATAAATCCCTGTGTCTTATCAATTACTATAACAATAGAAACAACAGAAAACTAACAACCTCATACGAGCTGAACAACTCTCTACTCAATGATCACTGGATCAAAGAAGAACTAAATTAAAATCTTTTGATAATTCAGTAAAAATGAAGGCTGAACATATCGAAACTTATGGGACACAGAGAATACAGTTCTCAGAGGTAAATTCATAACACTAAATATCTTTATAAAGAATTAGATTTCTCATACTAGCAATTTAATACTACACCTAGAAAGAAAAGAAGCAAAGACATCCAATAGTTGTAGACAATAGAGGTGAAACCAATCAATTAGAAACAAAAAGAACAGTACAAAGAATCAAGCAAACAAGTTGGTTTTTTGAGAAGACCAACAAGACAGACAAATCTTTAGTCAAACTAACAAAAGGCAGAGAGACACTACCCAAATTAACAAAATCAGAAATGAAAATAATGACAACAGGCACCAAAGAAATCATTAGGTTTTACTTCAAGAACTTGTACTCCTTAAAACTGGAAAATCTAAATGAAATGGATGATTTTCAAGGCAAATGCAACTTACAAAAGTTAAAACTCAATGTCAAGTTAACTGTCTAGTCCTATAACCCCTAGGGATATAGTAGTAGTCATTAAAAATCACTCATCCAAAAAATTCTTAGGGTCAGATGGCTTTAGTGCAGAACTTTACCATACTTCCAAAGAAGAGCTTATGCCAATAATCCTCAAATTATTCCATATAATAGAAACAAAAGGAACACTGACAAACTCATTCTAAGACCAGAGTCTCCCTGCTGCCTAACTCATATAAAGCCTCAACATAAAGGAGAACTTCAGATTAACATCCCTTATGAACATTTATACAAAAATACTCAATAAAATATAGGAAACTGAATCCAAGAACACATCAAAGACATAATTCACCATAATCAAATAGGCTTCATCCCAGGGATGCAAGGAGAGTTCAACATATGAAAATCCACCAATGTATTTCACCATAAATACAAACTTAAAAATATCACAGGACCATCTATATCACTATATGATAAGAAAGCCTTTGACAAAAACAGCCTATTATGTTAAAAGTCTTAAGGTTATCAGGATACATGTTGGATATGTAAACATAATAGAAGCAACATACAACAAACCAATAGGCAACATCAAATTAAAAAGAGAAACCTAAAGCAATCTCAGTAAAACCAGCAACAAGTCTTCCCACTCTCTCCCTATCTACTCAACACAGTACTTGAAATTCTAGCTAGAGCAAAAACTAAAGGATTTCAAGGGGACAAAAATTGGAAACGAAGAAAAAGAATCACTAGTCACAGATCATATGATAGTATAGATAAGAGATCTCCAAAATTCTTTCAGAGAATTCCTACAGCTGATAAACACCTTCAGCAAAATGGCTAGATAACAAAACTCACTGTAAAAAAAATAACCCTTTTTTAGACAAATGATAAACTGACTTAGAAAGAAATTATAGAAACATTACCCTTTATAATACTTACAAAATATCTTGGTGTAACTCTACTCAAGCAAGTGTAAGACACCAATGACAAGAACTTCAAGTTTTTGAAGAAAGAAAATTGAAAGAAATTGGATAAAGAAATTGAGGAAGATATCAGAACATGGAAAAATCTCCACATACATGGATTGGTAGCCTCAATCTAGTGAAAATAGCTGTAATACCAAAAGCAATCTACAGATTCAATGCAATTCCTGTCAAAATCCCAACACAATTATTTACAGACATGGAAAGAACTATTATAATCTTCATATGGAAAAATAAACAAGATAATTAAAACAATCCTGTATAATAAAAGTTCTGGAGTCATCACCATCTCTGACTTCAAGTGGTTCTAGAGAGTAATAGTAATAAACCTTGAATCATTGGTACAAGACAGAGAGGTTGAACCAAATTGAGGACCCAGAAATAAACCACTACAATTATTGACATTGGTTTTTGACAAAGAAGGCAAAACCATACAACAAAAAAGAAAAGATCTTCAACAAATGGTGCTGTTCTAACTGGATGTCTGCATGTAGAAGAATTCAAATAGGTCCATATCTATCACCCTACAGAACACTCCAGTCCAAGCGGACCAAAAACCTCAATCTAAACCTAGATACATTAAATATAATTAAAAAGTGGGTAATAGCTTTGAATCCATTAGTACAGGAGACATCTTCCTGAAAGATCCAACATCTCAGTCACTAAGATCAAAAAGTAATAAATGGAACCTCATGAAACTAAAACATCTCCTGTATGGAAAAGGAGATTTTGTCAAGGACAGTGGTCAAAAGGATAAAACAGTAGCCTAGAGATTGAAAAAAGATCTCCACCAACCTTCCATCTGAAAGAGGGCTGATATCCAAAGTACCTAAAGAACTAAAAAAAGTAGACACTAACAAACCAAATAGCCTAAATTTTAAAAATGGGGTACATAGTTAAATAGAATTTTCAACAGAGGAATATTTAATGGCCAAGAAGCACTTACAGAAATGCTCAACATCCTTAGTCATCAGGGAAATCCAAATCAAAATGACTCTGGGATTTCATTTTACACCCTTTAGAAGGGCAACAGTTCATGCTAGCTAGAGTGTGGAGCATGGGGAACACTCTCTTCCTTTGCTGATAGGAGTGCAAACTTGTACAACCAGTCTGAAAATAAATTCAGTGCTTTTGCAAATAATTGGAAATAATTATCTCTGAAATGCTTATACCACTCCTAGCCATATACTCAAAAGATGCTGCATCATACCACAAGAATAGTGTTTTAACTATGTGCACAGTTTTATTGGAAACAGCCAGAAACTTGAAACAACCCAAATGCCCCTCAACTGAAGAATGGAAAATGAATATATGGTACATTTACACAACAGAATACTACTCAGCTGTTAAAAACAATGACATCATGAAACTTGCAGGCTAAACCCAGACTCAGAAAGACAAATGTTGCATGTACTCAGGAGTTTATTGTAACCATAAAGTACAGGATAAAAGAAGAAAGGCCCAGTAGAAGATATTTGAATCTAACTAAGAACATAAATAAAGTACACTTTAGGAGTAGATGGATGGAGGGAACTATATGTAAGGGAAATTCTGGACAGTAACCAGAGTCGTCACATATGGTGAAGATGAAGCGAGAGAGAAGTGGAATCTGTGACTGCGGAGAATATCTGAGATGAGCTAGATAACTAGGACAATGGAAACTCCCTGGAATCTATGAGAGTGACCCTAGCTATGACTTCTTGCAATAGGACCTATGGAACATGAACCAGTCACTTCTTGTAATTAGGCAAGTCTTCTGATGGAGACAACAACTGACCCACAAACTTTTGACACACAAATTTTCCTGCTTATAAATATGCATGGATAAAGAAGCAGCAGAAATTGTGGGAATGCCTAATGAATGACTGGCCCAATGTGAGACCCATGCCATGAGAGAAACACCACCCCTGATGTTATAGTAACAATAGTGTGGATATTTACAGACAGGAGCCTAGCATACATGCCATCTGAGAGGCTTCATCCAGCACCTCATAGAAACAGATGCAGAGACCCACTGCAAAACATTAGGCAGAGCTGGAAGAATCTGTGGAAGAGGGGGAGGTAAGATTGAAGAATCAGATAAGCCAAGGATACAAGAAAACCTACAAATTCAACCAACCTTGCCCCATAGGGGCTCACTGAGACTGAATTACCAACCGGAATGCATCCATAGGATAGAAATAGGCTCCCTACACAGATGTAACAGATGTGCACCTTGTTCTTTCCATGGGATCCCTAATAGCAGGACCAGGGGCTAACTGCCTTTGGATCCCTTTCCCCTAACTTGGCTGCCTTTTCTTGCCTTAATAGAAAAGGATGCAACTAGTCCACTGAAACTTGATATACCAAGGCAAATCCATTGGAGGCCTCCACTTCTCTGGGGAGAAATGAAGGGGAGTGGAGGGAAGGGAGGTGAGAGGGAGTGACTGGGAAGACAGGGAGGGAAAGCTGCATTCTGGATGTAAAATAAATAAATTAATACATTAATGGAAATCATCTAGTCTCTTTTCTCCTATTGGGTTCCCTTGTACAGCCTTGGGGCCTTTGTCTTGCCTTGTTTTGTTGTCTCTGGCTTTCATCCCTTTGAAACCTGCTTTTTTTCTGAAGAGAAAACAAAGGGGGATAGGATCTGGGGAGGGAGGTATATGTTGACAGGGAGTTGGGAGGAGTAGAAGAGGAAAATGTGCTTTAGATGTGTCATATATATTAGAGAAGAATATTCTAAAAAAAATCCATTCCCTTTTAAAATACAAAAATCTCCTTTTAAAATTCAAAGTCTCTCAAGTTTGGGCTCCTGTGAAAATCAAATGTCAAAAAAGGAGAGAACCAGGGCACAGTCACAATCAAATTAGAGCCAACCTCAATGGCAAGAGTATAATGTACTCAATGTCCAATGTCTGGGTACTACCCTGTCTCTTCTCGGTTCCTTCAAAGGGCTTGGATCACTTCTCCACTCTGTCCTGTATAGCACACAGAGCTTGTTTTCTAGGCTCAGGCTGGCTCCATTCCATATCTGCTGTTCTTGTTACTCATGCCTAGGTACTGCATCTCCAAATGCTGGGGTCTCTCAACTGGGTAGCACTTTCACCCATAGCCTTCCTAGACTCCAAGACTCCAGCACTGCTTTCCAGTGCCAAGCTTCACCTGTTCTCCCGTAACTTCAAAACCAGCACCACCAGGGTGATTCTTTCACTACCGAGTTCACCTGTCAACCTTGGAATAAAGCTTCTTTGGATTCTGAGAGAACACTTTCCAGATGACCTTACCTCAATAATGCTGGTCTATTATCTCAGCTGATTCTTCAGCCCCAGCTGACCTGTTGATATTTAAGGAAATCAAAGGTTTCACTTTACTTGTTCTGGTGACTTGTTAATCAAGAGCTGATTCTTAAGCTAAAATCTGAACTATGAAGACTTAACTCAAATGACTCAGTAGCGTCTTGGCTTCCCTCTGAAACATCACAAGCCATGCCTCCATCATCTGTACTGCTCTCAATGCTCTTACCTCCCAACATCCTACAGAACATCTAACTGAGATCTCCTCACTCAATGGATTTTCTAGTCCAAATTTCCAAAGTCCTTCCACAATCCTCCCTAAAACATGACCAGGTGTGTCAAAACAACAGCCCACTCTGCCAGTACCAGGTTATGTCTTTGGGATTGTTTGCTGTGATGAACCAGGTCCATGAGCCCAGGGGTGGAACTAACCACAATGGGCTGTGCCCTTCCCCATTAGTCACTAATTAAGAAAATGCTCCACAGGCTTGCCTATAGCACAGTCTTATGGAGGCGTATTCCCTCCTCTCAGATGACTCTAGCCACTGTCAGGTTGTCCAAAACACATACACATCTCTCTCTCTCTCTCTCTCTCTCTCTCTCTCTCTCTCTCTCTCTATGTACACACACACACACACACACACTTATACACTTACACACAATCACACACAAATTCCAACCCAACAGAATTTTCTCTTATTGGCAACAGAGGAAAACCCCTCTTCAAGATATTTAATGTATTTTTCTATAAATTTCTCTTATCCATGAGAATTTCACTTTTCTCTAATGAGTCTATGTTTCCTGAATGCTGACAAAAAGTAATTGAAATAAAAGTTTAAATGTAGATACTAGACATGTAGTGAGTTTCAGGAAGGCTTGTCTAGCATGCTTTGAGCACTCTTCATCACCACACGCTGTTAAGAGGATATGGTGCTTGGATTTGTGTCCCACCACTTATGAGGTAGAGGCAGAAAGTCTCTGCTGCTCAAACTAATCTAAGATACATATATATTTCTGGGGTAGCCTGGAGACCATGTTTCAGCTTAGCAAAAACTAACTAAGTAATCAAACTAGCTAGAAACACTAAAATGAAACAGAAGATTCTTGAGTAACAACAGCCTGTAATGTGAGCCCCTGGGAGCTGAGGCTGGATTTGGTGGCACATGCCAATGACTCAAGTATTCAGGAGACAGGGACAGGAGGATTTCAGGTTCCAACCACTCTTAGCTACATGGTCTGTTCCAGGCCAATCTGGGCAACATAGCAAAATGCTGTCTCAAAAATTAAAAGACTTACAAATTATCAAAGAAAACACTCAGTTAAAGCTAAAACTGAATTTGGGTTTGAAACAAATCTCTAATCTGCAAATCTTGGGTCAGAAATTACAGTGCTTTGTGCCACCCAATGTCCTCAGCATGGAGTGGCAGGGTGGGCTGCAGAATGCAGGTGTTTAACTTACCTGAGGTGACAGTGTTCCTATTGCAAGCAAGGACAGGCTGAAGTTTTAGGTTCTACAACTCTGAAAGTTTTCCTGACTCCTCTGGAGCAAAAAGCCACTTTCCTCCTCACTTCTCCTCTTTGGCACCACAGATCCACCCACAAGCTACAATTTGATTCGATGGGAAGGGGTAAATCTCAGAGAGCCCCACCTCTAGTTCAAAAATTGCAGTTAACTAAGGGCTGCTGAGTGAGGGGGGAATTATTACAAAAACCTGAGCCTCCTAATTGCTGTGCAGTTCCAGGTGGTTGGACTTGAAAACACATATACACAGTAAAGAGTAAATAAGACTCAGCAGGTTGTAGTTATATATATTAGGCATCTATACACACACCCGTAAGTTCATGTGTGTATGTGTAATTTTGTATGTGTATTGTTACTGGAAGTGATCCCATGATGTCTCACAATACAATGCTCAGGTTCTTTGTGTCATGAACAAAGAGTTAACATTGACACATCAATCCAGGGGAGAAGTGGAGTTCCTCTTGTTGATAAGAAAACAATAAGAACAACCAACACCCCTCCCCCCAAAAAAATACCAAGCAAACAAAACAATAACAAGAACAAAACAAAACAAAACAAAACAAAAGAAAACCAGACAAACCAGCTCTGATCTCTAAGGGAATAATACATACTTTATTCTGGTGCCAAATAGGAGTAGCAATGTTCTGAAAAAAGATTTACTTCACACCAAATTTCATATTTGAACATAAAAGCAGTTTCATGAAGTTCTTATGGTAGCAACTCAAAAAAGAAATCTTAAATCAATTCTTAGATATATTGGTAAAAATTTTAAAATATTTACATTGGATGGATCCCCGGGTATGGCAGTCTGTAGATGGTTCATCCTTTCGTCCCAGCTCCAAACTTTGTCTCTGTAACTCCTTCCATGGGTGTTTTGTTCCCAATTCTAAGAAGGGGCAAAGTGTCCACACTTTGGTCTTCGTTCTTCTTGAGTTTCATGTGATTTGCAAATTGTATCTTATATCTTGGGTACCCTAAGTTTCTGGGCTAATATCCACTTATTAGTGAGTACATATCATGTGAGTTCTTTTGTGATTGGGTTACCTCACTAAAGATGATGCCCTCCAGGTCCATCCATTTGCCTAGGAATTTTATAAATTCATTCTTTTTAATAGCTGAGTAGTACTCCATTGTATAAATGTACCATATTTTATGTATCCATTCCTCTGTTGAGGGACATCTGGGTTCTTTCCAGCTTCTGGCTATAATAAATAAGGCTGCTACGAACATAGTGGAGCACTGAAAGGACCCTGATATAGCTGTCTCTTGTGAAGCTATGCCAGGGCCTGGCAAACACAGAAGTGGATGCTCACAGTCAGCTATTGGATGGAACACAGGGCCCTCAATGCAGGAGCTAGAGAAAGTACCCAAAGAGCTAAAGGGGTCTGCAACCATATAGGCGAAACAACAATATGAACTAACCAGTACTCCCGGTGCTCGTATCTCTAGCTGCATATTTATCAGAAGATGGCCTAGTTGGCCATCATTGTGAAGAGAGGACACTTGGTCTTGCAAACTTTATATGCCTCAGTACGGGAGAACACCAGGGCCAAGAAGTAGGAGTGGAGGGGGGAGTGGGGGGAGGGTCTGGGTAACTTTTGGGATAGTATTTGAAATGTAAATGAAGAAAATACCTAATTAAAAACTAAATTAAAAAAATATTTACATTGCTGGAAATGTTATTGTGTATGATTTGAAAAGCTGAAAAATCTCTCATATCAGCCTCAAATGCCATCTGAGAACATTCTAAAGTTTTTGATTGGTGGGACTGGTGTTTTTAATTTAATATACTATAAGATTTTAAAAAATCTATTAGGGTATTAGGTCCTGTTTTATTTGTTAGTGACAGGATGTTTAGTGGGATATGTTGGGAGAGCAAGGCATGGCTATTTAAGATACTAATGCTTCCCCAAGTCTACTGCATCTAGTTTCCCGCTTGAAGCATTCCATCTTCCCTATGTCAGTGAATGCCAGTCAGCCAGTCAGCCTCTGAAGACTCAGCAGCTTCCTGGGAATCCCTTCGTGGCCCTTCTTACTGAGATGAATTACATTAAAAAGAATTGAAAATGAAATTCAGAAGGAAGTGTCTATATCATCTTTTTAGAGTCTGAGAGGAAGAGAGGCCAGCAGTAAATCCAAGAAGGTACCAGATAAGATGAAAACCAGTCTGGCAGTTCCTCAGAAAACTGGACATAGTACTTGTTGCAGACCCAGTAGATCCAGCAACACCTCTCCTGGGCATATACCCAGAAGATGTTCCAACTGGTATTAAGGACACATGCTCCACTATGTTCATAGCAGCATTATTTATAATAGCCAGAAGCTGGAAAGAACCCAGATGTCCCTCAACAGAGGAATGGATATAGAAAATGTGGTACATTTACACAATGGAGTACTACTCAGCTATTAAAAACAATGAATTTATGAAATTCTTGGGCAAATGGATGTATCTGGAGGATATCATCCTGAGTGAGGTAACCCAATCACAAAAGAAATCACTTGATATGTACTCACTGATAAGTGGATATTAGCCCAGAAACCTAGAATACCCAAGATACATTTGCCAAAATACAAAAAAAAAAAAAATCAATAAGAAGGAAGACCAATGCATGGATACTTCATTCCTCCTTAGAATAGGGAACAAAATACCCATGGAAGGAGTTGCAGAGACAAGGTTTGGAGCTAATATGAAAGGATGGACCATCCAGAGACTGCCCCACCCAGGAGTTCATCCCATAATCAGCCACCAAATGCAGACACTGTTGCATATGCCAACAAGTTTTTACTGAAAAGACCCTGATATAGCTGTCTCTTTTGAGGCTATGCCAGTGCCTGACAAATATAGAAGTGGTTTTTCACAGTCATCTATAGGATGGAACACAGGGCCCCCAATGAAGGAACTAGAGAAAGTACCCAAAGAATAAAGAGGTCTGCAACCCTATAGGTGGAACAACAATATGAACTAGCCAGTACCCCCAGAGCTCTTGTCTCTAGCGCATATGTATCAAAAGATGGACTAGTCGGCCATCATTGGGGAGAGAGGCCCTTTGGTCTTGCAAACTTTATATGCCCCAGTACAGGGGAACACCAGGGCAATGAAGTGGGAGTGGAGTGGGTAGGGGAGCAGGGTTGGGGGAGGGTTTAGGGGACTTTTGGGATAGTATTTGAAATGTAAATGAAGAAAATATCTAATAAAATTTTTTTAAAAAAGAGATAATGAGGAAGAGTCATGTCTTTAAAGTTAGGGGCAGCAGTGGAGGTCTGCAAACAGAATAGAAAAAGGCCGTCTACAGAAGAAAATGGCAAAAAGCCCAGAATATTTCAGCAGGTATGTTTAGAATTTACACAGGTATTGGGAGGGAGAAAGACTGCATTTACAACTTTGAGTTGGAACCAAGGCAACAGGCTAGTTTGGCAGTGAAGATACTGGTAGTAGGGAAGTGTAAGAATAGCCGCTCATTATGGGGTTGATCATTCCTCCCATGTCCTTGGAATATCTTCAGGTGAACCAGCCCTCCTGTGGGATGGTCTCCTTTGTGGGATTAACTCATAAGATAAAGGGATAATATAATGTAATGTTCTAATCTTTGGTGCAGATTAAAATGGCAGGTTCTCTCAGGGTCAGGTGTATAACTCAACTCTCATATTCTATGCCCAAGAGAAAGTAGCTTTCCTTTAACATCTGTTAAGAAACCCAATACCTCTGCCTGATTCCTAGTAAGACCAGTGACACTTGCTGTGAAGAAATTCCCAAGGGAAGCATTTTTACCTGGAAAAGGATCTTCGTTGTTTCAAAGTTCAAGGGAATACTGTTCATCATGGAAAGGAGGACATGGTGTCAAGAGTGAGAGGCAAGTGGTTAGGATGTTTGCACCATCTGGAGCAGAGAGTCATAGTCAGTTTGCACTCCCTTTCTTATTCTCTTATGACACCAGCATATGGGTTGATGACCTCAGCCTATGAAACAGCACCTCCAAATTCAGATTGGAGCATCTGCCCAAAACCTCTTTACACAACGCCATCAGGTATATTTCCTTGATGGGTCTAAACTGCACCAAAGTGACAAAGTTAACCATTATGTAAATGTTTTTTTTCTCTTGTTGTTTGATTGGTTTTGGTTTTGGACAGTTTCTCTGTGTAGCTTTGGCTGTGCTTGAAATCTGCAGACAAGGTTACCCTACAATGCTCAGAGCTCTTTTTACCTCTCTGCCTTATGATGCTGGTATTGAAGGTATGCTCCACCAGGCTCAGCCCTATAAATGGCTCTTAGCACCTAGAGTAGAACACTAGAAGTTTTCACTGAAGTTGGCGAAAAGGTACAAAACTGTGGCTAAAGGCATTAAATATGTCCAAGAATTTGCTCTTTGAGCCCTAGCAAGTCAGCAAATGGAATCCTCAAAGGTGAGAGCAAGTTGTGCTTTCTAGTAACAAACATTCAAACTACCACACCTTCAACTTTAACTCAATTCAGAAACTAACTCTCCTGAATTCCCAGAGACCTCTTTCTTAGGTGGTTAGAGCCTGTCTAGTTGAGAGACGATCTCTTTTGCCAAAATCTTATACCTCATCCCAAAGCCAAAATATCTACTTATCTAATTTTGGTGTTTAGGTTCTGTATTAGTCAGTGTTCTCAAGAGTCACAGAACTTATGGATAGTCTCTATACAGTAAAGGAATTTATTGATGACTTACAGTCTGCAGTCCAATTCCCAACAATGGTTCAGTAGTCGCTGTGAAAGGTAGTCCAAGGATCTAGCAGTTACTCAGTCCCACAGGGCAAGCAGGCAAAGGAACGAGAGCGAGAATCCCTTCTTCCAATGTCCTTATATGGTCTCCAGCAGAAGGTGTAGTCCAGGTTAAAGGTGTGTTCCATCACACCTTTAATCCCAGATGACCTTGAACTCTGAGATCTCCCTGTTTTAATCTTCTGGAATCCATAGCCACTATACCTCAAGATCTCCATACCAACATCAAGATCAGAAATTTCTATCTCCCAGCCTCCAAATTAGGGTCACTGGTGAGCCTTCCAATTCTGGATTGTAGTTCATTCCAAATATAGTCAAGTTGACAACCAGGAATAGCCACTATAGGTTCCAAGTGAAGGGTAAGCAAGTTTATGGATTTAGAATCTGTATGGAAACCCACCTGAGAATGTTTCCTAAAACCTGTGACTGAGTAGAAAGGTGAACCAACTTAAATGGGAGTGGCACCATAAATGGACTAGAGGCCAGAACTGAATTTGTGAGGAGTGGGTGTGGCAGCAGTCCCAAGATGGTGCCCAGGACTTCTGTTAAGTCTTATGACTTGCACCTAACTTCCTCATACACCTGAAAATAAGCCACGACCATCGTGAGAACAGCACATGTGCACTATGATGCTGGTGGTGTAAACAAGTCCATATTTGGTGGAGACGTGTCCCTGCCACCCTAATTGGCTGAAGCTGCGTGCCTGGTGAGGTGATGCAGCCTGTCATGAGTGGATGGGGGCTGAGAGTATATAAGAATGAGAGGCCCGGGGTTCGGGGGAGAGAGATGAAGAGGGAGAGAGATGAAGACTGAAGCTTGCTGAATAAACTGCTGTGAGAAGAACTGGTGGCCATGTCGTTTTTGCTGGTCGAGAGCAGATGCGACATGAATTAAAGAGAGAAATCAAGCTGAATACCACATTCTCTCTTCTTCCTGTTAGGATATATTGTGACCAGGCCTCTCCTCTTTCCAGAAGTCCTTTCCCACAATACCATGCTGCAGCATCCCAAGAACAGTAGGCCAAGAAACTCATTTCTCTCTTAAGTTGTTTCTTGTGAGCGTTCTGATGACAGCATTTGTTTTTTGCAGCTACTAATGTTCAGAGCCTGAGGCTTGATAGACCTAAAAAGTCAGATGTGGTCACTCTTCCCCAGTAAGTCAGTTATCAAGTAAGTCATCAGGACCTGGGGCCCGAACGCAGTGGACAGTCTTACCGACTGTCCGATTCTCTACCCCCACCCCAGGTACCCTAGCATGCCCAGGATCTTAGGATCACTGGTGAGTAGGACACAACATCTGTTCAAAGAAAACCGGGAGTGCCTGGTCCCAGCTGGAGCACAGACACAGGAACCCCACTGACCAGTGTCTCAGGTTCCTTCAGGTCAGCTGTGGTCTATATTGGTTTTGAACTCAGCAGACAGCCCCACTGTCCCCAGAGGAGGTACAACTTCCAGGCACTCTAACACCCAGGATCCCAGGATCTCAGGAGCTTGGTCACATCAGGATCTCAGGGTCACAGGATCACAAAGAAAGCTGGACTCTGAGAAGTTCTGACTCAACTGGGATTAGAGGAAAGACAGGCTCCAATCAGATAATCGAGGGCAGGGAGCACTTGAAATAATCAAATGGCAAGAGGCAAGCATAAGAATAGAAGCAACAGAAACCAAGGTTACTTGTCATCATCAGAACCCAACTCTTCCACCATAGCAAGTCCTGGATATACCATCACACCAGAAAAGCAATATATGGATCTAAAGCCACTTCTCACAATGAAAATGAAGTACATAAATACATAAGTACATAAATAGCTCCCTTAAAGAAATACAGGAGAGGGCTGGAGAGATGGCTCAGCAGTTAAGAGCACTGATTGCTCTTCCAGAGGTGAGTTCAATTCACAGCAACCACATGTTGGCTCACAACCATCTGTAATGCAATCTGATGCCCTGTTCTGGTATGTCTGAAGACAGCTACAGTGTACTCATATAAATAAAATAAATCTTAAAAAAAAAGAAATAGAGGAGAACAACATCCAAGCAGGTAAAAGAATTAAACAAAACCATCCAGGATCTAAAAATGGAAGTAGAAAAAATAAAGAAATCACAAAAGAAGACAACTCTAGAAATAGAAAACCTAGGAAAGAAGTCAGGAGCCATAGATGCAAGCATAACAAACAGAATACAAAAGATAGAAGAGAGAATCTCAAGTACAGAAGATACCATAGAAACCATTGACACAACAATCAAAGAAAATGAGAAATCAAAAGAGATCCTAACCTAAAACATCCAAGAAATCCAGGACACAATGACAAGATCAATCCTAAGGATAAAAAGTACAGACGAGAAGGAAGTTTTCCAACTTAAAGGGCCAGTAAATATCATCAACAAAATTGTTGAAGAAAACTTCCCCAACCTAAAGAAAGAGATGTCCATGAACATACAAGAAGCCTACAGAACTCCAAATAGTTTTGGACCAGAAAAGAAATTCCTCCTGTCACATAATAATCAAAACACCAAATGCACAAAACAAAGAAAGAATATTAAAAGCAATAAGGGGAAAAGATCAAGTACCATATAAAGGCAGACCTCTTAGAATTACACCAGACTTCTCACCAGAGACTATGAAAGCCAGATGATCTTGGACAAATGTTATGCAGACACTAAGAAAAAACAAATGCCAGCCCAGGCTACTACATCCAGCAAAACTCTCAATTACCGTAGATGGAGAAACCAAAGTATTCCATGCCAAAACCAGATTCACACAATACCTTTTGACAAATCCAGCCCTTCAGAGTATAATAATGGGAAAACACCAACACAAGGATGGAAACTACATGCCTTTAATCCCAGCACTTGGGAGGCAGAGGCAGGCAAAATACCCAAGGTACAATTTGCAAAACATGAAATTCAAGAAGAAGGAAGACCAAAGTGTGTATACTTCTTCTTAGAAGGGAGAACAAAATTAACATGGAAGGAGTTACAGAGACAAAGTTCAGAGCTGAGACTGAAGGAATGACCATCCAGAAACTACCGCATCTGGGAATCCATCCAATAAACAACCACCAAACCCATACACTATTGCAGATGCCAACAAGAGCTTGCTGATAGGAGCCTGATATTGCTGTCTCCTGCGAGGCTCTGCCAGTGCCTAACTAATACAGAAGTAGATGCTCACAGTCATCCATTAGAAGGAGCACAGTGTCCCCAATGAAGGATCTAGAAAAAGGACCCAAGGAGTTGAAGGGGTTTGCAGTTGTCCCCTAGGAGGAACAACAATATAAACTAACCAGTAGCCCCAGAGTCCCCTGGCACTAAACCACCAATCAAAGAAAATACATTGAGGGACTCGTGGCTCTAGCTGCATATGTATCAGAGGATGGCTTAGTTGGTCATCAATAGGAGGAGAGGCCCTTGGTCCTGTAAAGGTTCTATTCCCCAGTATAGGGGCATGCCTGGGTCAGGAAGTGGGAGTGGGTAGGTTGGGAAGCAGATGTAGGGGGAGAGGATAGGGGTCTTTTTGGGGGGGAAAATAGGAAAGGGGATAACATTTGAAATGTAAATAAAGAAAGTATCTAAAAAAAAAGTAAGTCTTCAGAACAGCAGATATGAGTTGACTGAGCATTTATTTGGTGGGCAGGGGTCTAGAACAAAGTTTTTATAATATCCCTGGTTATCAGGGCAGAAATGCCAAAAGGAAGCATTGGTTCCTTATCTCCTGGGTGAACATTGTTGCCTGAGGACCATATGGGAGAATGTGATCAAAAACACAGTGCAGACACAAATCCCTTCTGGTGAAGAGATTTTAGAATCATACTAAAATTTTAATGAGTTTAAAATGAGTTTTATCAATTGCACTATTTTCTTCAGTGCATCTACTAAATCAGTGGTTCTCAACCTGTGTGACAGGACACCTTTGATGTACCATATTATATATCCTGCATATCAGATACTTATACTACAATTCATAACCATGGAATATTACAGTTAAAAAGTAACCATGAAATAATTTTTTGGTCGGGGTTCCCACAACATAAGCAAGTACATTGAAGGGTCACATCATTAAGAAGATTGAGACCCACTGGTCTAGACTGTCTTCCCCTTTCATCCCTGCCAGCATAGTCACAGGGAAGAAGCTTCTAGGCTAGACAGGGAGGTGAGAAGAGAGTCTGTCCTGTGGACTGCATCACAGCTCTGGGAACTGTGAAGTGCAGGAGAAACACCAGGATCTAGGATAAAAAACAAAAAAGCCACAGAAATTGAAGTCATAGGGAAGGAAAGTGACTTTTCCAAACCACAACTTAGTTCTTACTGGGGTTGTCAGTTGAAGATAACACACCTCAATTGGGGCTTGTAGCAGGAAGGAGGTTGTTGAAGTAAGGGTATTATCTCTGCTCAAGAACCCGAAACCAAGGATTTCTGGACTTGTAGACATAAGATGGGAAGAGAATGTTAGCCAGTTTATTAACAATTGAAACACTTTTTGTGGGAGGTCTTGAGGTCACAGCCAGTCATAGGTTTGAACCAAGGAATTGATGCTGTAGAATTGTAACCGCATGTCTAGAAAAGTCCTGAGGGCTGAAGGTTGGGTAAATTGAGGCTTATTCTTTTCTTTTATTAGATATTTTCTTCATTTACATTTCAAATGCTATCCCAAAAGTCCCCTATATCCTCCCCCGGCCCTCCTCCCATACCCACACAACTCCCAATTCTTGGCCCTGGCATTCCCCTGTACGGTGGAATATAAAATTTGCTAGAAAAGGGGCCTCTCTTCCCAACGATGGCTGACTAGTCTATCTTCTGCTACATATGTAGCTAGAGACACGAGTTCTGGGGGTACTGACTAGATCATAATGTTGTTCCACCTATAGGGTTGCAGACAGCTTCAGCTCCTTGGGTACTTTCTCTAGATCCTCCATCAGGGACCCTGTGTTACATCCTATAGATGACTGTGAGCATCCACTTCTGTATTTGCCAAGTACTGGCATAGCCTCATAAGAGACAGCTATATCAGGGACCTTTCAGCAAAAACTTGCTGGCATGTGCAATAGTGTCTGTGTTTGGTGGCTGATTATGGGATGGACTCCTGGGTGAGGCAGTCTCTGGATGGTCCATCCTTTCATTATTTGCTCCAAACTTTGTCTCTACAACTCCTTCCGTGGGTATTTTATTCCCTATTCTAGGGAGGAATGAAGTATTCATGCATTGGTCTTCCTTCTTGATTTTCTTGTGTTTTGGAAAATGTATCTGGGGTATTCTAGGTTTCTGAGCTAAAATCCACTTTTCAGTGAGTGCATTTCACGTGACTTCTTTTGTGATTGGGTTACCTCATTCAGGATGATATCCTTCAGATACATCCATTTGCCCAAGAGTTTCATAAATTCATTGTGTTTGATAGCTGAGTAGTAGTACTCCATTGTGTAAATGTACCACATTTTCTGTATCCATTCTTCTGTTGAGGGACATCTGGGTTGTTTCCATCTTTTGGCTATTATAAATAAGGCTGGTATGAACATAGTGGAGTATGTGTCCTTATTACCAGTTGGAACATCTTCTGGGTATATGCCCAGGAGAGGTATTCCTGGATCTACTGGTAGTACTATGTTCAGTTTTCTGAGGAGCCACCAGACTGATTTCCAGTATGGTTGTACAAGCTTGCAATCCCACCTTCAATGGAGGAGTGTTCCTCTTTCTCCACATCCTCAGCAGCATCTGCTGTCACTTGATTTTTTGATCTTAGCCATTCTGACTGGTGTTAGGTGGAATCTCAGGTTTGTTTTGATTTGCATTTTCCTGATGATTAAGGATGTTGAACATTTTTTCAAGTGCTTCTCAGCCCTTTGGTTTTTCTTAGCTTAGAATTTTTTGTTTAGCTCTGTACCCCATTTTTTAATGGGGTTATTTGAATTTCTGGAGTCCAGATTTTTGACCTCTTTGTATATATTGGATATTACTCCCCTATCAGATTTAGGATTGTTAAAAATCCTTTCCCAAATCTGTTGGTGGCCTTTTTGTCTTATTGACAGTGTCTTTTGCCTTACAGAAGCTTTGCAATTTCATGAGGTCCCATTTTTCAATTCTTGATCTATTTTTTTAAAATTAGGTATTTTCCTTGTTTACATTTTCAATGCTATCCCAAAAGTCCGCCATACCCACCCCCCCAACCTCCTACCCACCCACTCCCCCTTTTTGGCCCTTTGGTTCCCCTGTACTGGGGCATATACAGTTTGCAAGTCCAATGGGCCTCTCTTTGCAGTGATGGCCGACTAGGCCATCTTTTGATACATATGCAGCTAGAGTCAAGAGCTCTGGGGTACTGGTTAGTTCATATTGTTGTTCCACCTATAGGGTTGCAGTTCCCTTTAGCTCCTTGGGTAATTTCTCTAGCTCCTCCATTGGGGGCCCTGTGACCCATCCATTAGCTGACTGTGATCATCCACTTCTGTGTTTGCTAGGCCCCGGCATAGTCTCACAAGAGCTGACTGGAGTGAAGTGGAATCTCAGGGTTGTTTTGATTTGCATTTCCCTGATTATTAAGGATGTTGAACATTTTTTCAGGTGCTTCTCAGCCATTCGTTATTCCTCAGGTGAGAATTCTTTGTTCAGCTCTGAGCCCCATTTTTTAATGGGGTTATTTGATTTTCTGGAGTCCACCTTCTTGAGTTCTTTATATATATTGGATATTAGTCCCCTATCCGATTTGGGATAGGTAAATATCCTTTCCCAATCTGTTGGTGGCCTTTTTGTCTTATTGATGGTGTCTTTTGCCTTGCAGAAGCTTTGCAATTTTATGAGGTCCAATTTATCGATTCTCGATCTTACAGCACAAGCCATTGCTGTTCTATTCAGGAATTTTCCCCCTGTACCCATATCTTCGAGGCTTTTCCCTACTTTCTCCTCTATAAGTTTCAGTGTCTCTGGTTTCATGTGGAGCTCCTTAATCCACTTAGATTTGACCTTAGTACAAGGAGATAGGAATGGATCAATTCACATTCTTCTCCATGATAACCGCCGCTGTGCCAGCACCATTTGTAGAAAATGCTGTCTTTTTTCCACTGGATGGTTTTAGCTCCCTTGTCAATGATCAAGTGACCATAGGTATGTGGGTTCATCTCTGGGTCTTCAATTCTGTTCAATTGGTCTACTTGTCTGTAACTATACCAATACCATGCAGTTTTTATCACAATTGCTCTGTAGTACAGCTTTAGGTCAGGCATGGTGATTCCACCAGAGGTTCTTTTATCCTTGAGAAGAGTTTTTCTATCCTAACTCAATTTTTCAACGAATTAGAAAGGGCAATCGGCAGATTCATCTGGAATAACAATTCTTGATCTTAAAGCACAGGCCATTGCTGTTCTGTTTAGATTTTTTTCCCCTGTGCCCATATCTTCTTGGCTTTTCTCCAATTTCTCCTCTATAAATTTTAGTGTGTCTGGTTTTATGTGGAGTTCTTTGATCCACTTAGACTTGAGCTTTGTACAAGGAGATAAGAAAGATCAATTTGCATTCTTCTACATGATAACCACCAGTTGTACCAGCACCATTTGTTGAAAATGCTGTCTTTTAACCACTGGATGGTTTTAGCTCCCTTGTCAAAAATAAAGTAACCTTAGGTGTGTGGGTTCATTTCTGGGTTTTCAATTCTATTCCATTGATCTACCTGTATGATGCTGTATCACAATTGCTCTGTAGTACAGCTTGAGGTCGGGCGTGGTGATTCCCCCAGAGGTTCTTTTATTGTTGAGAATAGTATTTGCTCTTCCAGGTTTTTTGTTATTCCATTTGAAATTGCAAATTTCCCTTTCTAACTCCATGAAGAATTGAGTTGGAATTTTGATGGGGATTGCATTGTATCTGAAGATTTCTTTTAGAATGATAGCCCATCCTTACTATATTACCCCTGCCAGTCCATAAGCATGGAAGATCTTTCCATCTTCTGAGACCTTCTTCAATTTCTTTCTTCAGAGACTTGAAGTTCTTGTCATACAGATCTTTCACTTCCTTAGTTAGAGTCACAGCAAGGTATTTTATATTGTTTGTGACTATTGAGAAGGGTGTTGTTTCCCTAACTTCTTTCTCATCCTGTTTATCCTTTGTGTAGAGAAAGGCCACTGATTTGTTTGAGTTAATTTTATATCCATCTACTGCACTGAAGCTGTTTATCAGGATTAGGAGTTCTCTGGTGGAATCACTTTAGGGTCACTTATATATACTATCATATCATCTGCAAATAGTGATATTTTGACTTCTTCCTTTCCAATTTGTATCCCCTTGATCTCCATTTGTTGTCGAATTGCTCTGGCTAGGACTTCAAGTACAATGTTGAATGTTAGGGAGAAAGTGGACAGCCTTGTCTAGTCCCTGATTTTAGTGGATTGCTTCTAGCTTCTCACCATTTACTTTGATGCTGGCTACTGTTTTGCTGTAGATTGCTTTTATTATGTTTATGTATGAGACTTGAATTCCTGATCTTTCCATAACTTTTATCATGAAGAGTTGTTTGATTTTGTCAAATGATTTCTCAACATCTAACAAGATGATAATGTGGTTTTTGTCTTTGAGTTTGTTTATATAGTGGATTATGTTGATGGATTTCCATATATTAAACCATCCCTGCATCCCTGGGATGAAACCTACCTGTTCAGGATGGATGATTGTTTTAATGTGTTCTGGGATTCCATTTGCGAGGATTTTAATATTTTTGAATCGATATTCCTAAGGGAAATTGGTCTGAAGTTCTCTTTCTTTGTTGGATCTTTGTATGGTTTAGGTATCAGAGTAATTGTGGCTTCATAGAATGAATTGGGTAGAGAATCTTCTGTTTCTATTTTGTGGAATAGTTTGAGGAGTGTTGGAATTAGGTCTTCTTTGAATGTCTGATAGAACTCTGCACTAAACCCATCTGGTCCTGGGATTTTATTTTTGGTTGGGAGACTATTAATGACTGCTTCTATTTCCTTAGGAAAAATGGAACTGTTAAGATCGTGAATCTGATCCTGATTTAACTTTGGTACCTGATATCTGTCTAGGAAGGAGTCCATTTCATCCAGGTTTTCCAGTTTTGTTGAGTATAGCCTTTTGTAGTAGGATCTGATGATGTTTGGGATTTCCTCAGGATCTATTTTTAAGTCTCCTCTTCATTTTTGATCTTGTTAAGTAGGATACTATCCCTGTACCCTCTAGTTAATCTGGCTAAGGGTTTATCTATCTTGTTGATTTTCTTAAAGAACCAGGTCCTGGTTTGGTCGATTCTTTGAATAGTTCTTTTTGTTTCCACTTGGTTGATTTGAGCCCTAAATTTGATTATTTCCTGCAGTCTACTCCTCTTGGGTGAATTTGCTTCCTTTCATTCTAGAGTTTCTAGGTGTGCTGTCAGACTGCTAGAGTATGGTCTTATGGTCTCTCTGGTTTCTTTTTGGAGGCACTCAGGGCTATGAGTTATCCTCTTAGGACTGCTTTCATTGTGTTCCATAAGTTTGGGTATGTTTTGGCTTCATTTTCATTAATGTCTAAAAAGTCTTTAATTTCTTTCTTCATTCCTTCCTTGACCAAGGTATCATTGAGTAGAGTTTTGCTCAGTTTCCATGTGAATGTTGGCTTTCTATTATTTATGCTGTTACTGAAGATCATCCTTAGTCCATGGTGATCTGATAGGATGCATGGGATAATTTTAATATGCTTGTATATGTTAAGGCCTGTTTTGTGACTGATTATATGGTCAGTTTTGGAGGAGGTACCATAAGGTGCTGAGAAGAAGGTATATCCTTTTGTTTTAGGATAAAATGTTCTGTAAATGTCTGTTAAATCCATTTGTTTCATAACTTCTGTTAATGTCCATGTGTCTCTATTTAGTATCTATTTCCAGGATCTGTTCATTGGTGGGATGGGTTGTTGAAGTCTCCCACTATTATTATCTGAGGTGCAATGTGTGCTTTGAGCTTTACTAAAGTTTCTTTAATGAATGGCTGCCCTTGCAGTTGGAGCATAGATATTTAGAATTTAGAGTACATCTTGGTAGATTTTACTTTTGATGTGTATGAAGTGCTCCTCCTTGTCTTTTTTGATATCTTTGGGTTGGAAGTCAATTTTATTCTTTATTAGAATGGCTACTCCAGCTTGTTTCTTCAGACCAAATACTTGGAAAATTGTTTTTCAGCCATTTACTCTGAGGTAGTGTCTGTCTATGTCCCTGAGGTGGGTTTCCTGTAAGCAGGAAAAAGTTGGGTCCAGATGGTGCAGCCAGTCTGTTACTCTATGTCTTTTTGTTGGGGAATTGAGTCCATTGATATTAAGAGATATTAAGGAAAAGTAATTGTTGCTTCCTGGTATTTTTGTTTTCAGAGTTGGGATTCTGTTCTTGCTGCTGTCTTCTTTTAGGTTAGTAGAAGGATTACTTTCTTGCTTTTTCTAGGGTGTAGTTACCATCCTTGTGTTGGTGTTTTCCCATCATTATCCTTTGAAGGGCTGGGTTTGTCTAAAGATACTGTAAATCTGGTTTCGTCATGGAATACTTTGGTTTCTCCATCTATGGTAATTGGGAATTTTGCTGGGTGTAGTACCCTGGCCTGGCATTTGTGTTCTCTTAGGATCTGTATAACATCTTTCCAGTCTTTCATAGTCTCTGGTTAGAAGTCTGGAGTAATTCTAATAGGCCTGCCTTTATATGTTACTTGACCTTGTTTCCCTTACTGCTTTTAATATTCTGTCTTTATTTAGTTCATTTGTTCTGATTATTATGTGTCAGGAGGAATTTCTTTTCTGCTCCAGTCTATTTGGAGTTCTGTAGGCTTCTTGTATGATCATGGGCATCTCTTTCTTTAGGTATGGGGAGTTTTCTTCTATAATTTTGTTGAAGATATTTGCTGGCCCTTTAAGTTGAAAATCTTCTTTCTCCTCTACTCCTATTATCAGCAAGTTTGGTCTTCTCATGGTATCCTGGATTTCCTGAATGTTTTGGGTTATGATCTTTTTCCATTATGCATTTTCTTTGATTGTTATGTCCATGTTCCCTATGGGATCTTCTGCATCTGAGATTCTCTCTTCCATCTCTTGCATTCTGTTGCTGATGCTCACATCTATGGTTCCTGATTTCTTTCTTAGGGTTTCTATTTCCAGAGTTGTCTTCCTTTGCTTTTCTTCATTGTTTCTACTTTCGTTTTTAGATCTTGGGTGGTTTTGTTCAAATCCATCCCCTGTTTGGTTGTTTTTTCCTGTTTTTCTTTAAGGGATTTTTGTGAATCTTCTACCTGTTTAGCAGTGTTTGCCTGTAGTTCTTTTAGGACTTCTACCTGTTTAATAATGTTCTCCTGTATTTCTTTAAGTGAGTTATTAATGTCCTTCTTAAATCTTCTACCACCATCATGAGACATGAGATATGAGTTTAAATCTGCATCTTGCTTTTCGGGTGTGTTGGGGCATCCAGGACTTGCTGTGGTGGGTGTACTAGGTTCTGATGATGCCCAGTGTTCTTGGTTTCTGTTAGTAAGATTCTTACGTTTGCCTTTCACCATCTGGAAATTTCTGGTGTTAATGTTCAAGCTGTCTCTGGGTGGAGCTTGATCCTCCTGTGATTTTGTTAGCCTCTGTCTGCACTCTCCAACTCTCACCTGAGTTCCAGTGGTCAGAGTACTCTCTGCAGGCAAGCTCTCCTCTTGCAGGGCAGGTGTCCAGAAGTGTGGGGCTCTGATCCATATCCTGAGTTCTGGGGTCAGAGTCATCCATGTAGGCTGACTCTCCTCTGGCAAGGAACGTGCCCAGGGATCTGGGTCTCAGCTCAGCCTTCTGGCTGAGGATGAAGGCCCAATGGGACCCTGACTAAGATGCTCTGTTGCTTCTATTGCCCAACTGCTCTCAGATGATCATAAGGTCCTGGGTATGCTAGGGGTCCTGCGGTGTGGATCATCCTCTGGTGCCCTAGATGCCCTTGGCCTGGTTCATGGAGAAGATGGCCGGGCTGCCCCTGACCTGAATGGGTCCCAGCCTCTGGTCGGGTGGGGTTCCTCTGTCCCTGTTCCTGCTGGCACAAGACCCCCTGCCATTCTCTGGAGCTGATGTTGCTTTCCACTCACCCATGATCCCAAGGTCATCCCAAGGTCCTGCAGTGTGGAGAGCACTCTGGTACCCTTAGTGGCCTCCGCAGGGCTCAGAAGGAAGATGACAGGTATGTCCCCGACCAGAATGAGGATCATTGAGGCTTATTCTTAAGTTACTACTTTTAATATGAACTGGTGGAACTTTGTGTGTGTGTGTGTGTGTGTGTGTGTGTGTGTTGGTTGGGAGGGTTATATTGGAGAGTTTGAAAGGAGGAAAAGGAAGAGAGAGATGTTGTAATCATAATCTCAAAAATAAAATTTTATAGTGTTTATTATAAGAAATTTGCCAATAAAATCTCACATCAAAGTCAACCAGACTCAAAGTCTGTATATCTTTATAAACTTCTACACATGAAAAACAGTATTCTGATCTGTGGAACTTCACAATTGATTCTATAATTTCAATAAGGAATATATTCTAGTGCACCTATCTACCACAAAGCCTGAAAATCCCATGACATTTGAATGAGAAAACCATGTGATATATATCCTCTTTACAATGTACAACTCATGTCAGTCAGCACTTCTGTCCTCCCTGGTCCTCTAGTATTTAGTCCTTTTGTCTTCTTTCTGACTGTTTCTATTGTAACCAAATGACTACTCATGTACATATATGGACAGATACTGCATAGGAGAGAGAACATGCATTTTTCTTTCTGATATTGGGTGATCTCACTTGGTGTTAATCATTTTATGTCTATGCCTTTTCTGCATATTTTATAACTTTGTTCTTCTTTAGATCTGAATAGTAATCAATGTTACATATATATCAGCCTTTCATTTTTATTCTGTCTGTTGATGAACTACTAGTTGTAATGTAATTCAGTGCTCTAGTGAACACAGCAGCAGCAAACATTGGGGTGTGAAGTACCTCTGTAGTAGGGTATATAATCCTCTTTGCATATGCCCAGAAGTGAAAAAGCAAGGTCAGATACTATTGTTAGTTTTAGTTCATTCTGAGACATCTCCAGACACTTTCTTACAATTCTTGTATAATTTGCAGTACAGGCAACCATGACTAGTGCTCCATTCAATCTGCATACTTACCAACACTTCCTGTCAGAGTTTTTTTTTTTTTTTTTTGGTTTTCCAAGACAGGGTTTCTCTGTATAGCCCTGGCTATTCTGGAACTCACTTTGTAGACCAGGCTGGCCTCGAACTTAGAAATCCACCTGGCAAAGGCTACAAAAAGGGACTTGTGTTTCTTTCATCAGTGACTGGGCACAAAACAAATCGACCTGTACGAAGTACCAGGACACCACAGAAAAGGGAAAACTTGGCTAAATTGTGAAACCAGCTTTACTTTCACAAGCCAATCTGACAACAGTGTTACAGGAGTGAATGCTCTCACAGTGAAATGTGCAGGTGGTTCTTATGTGTGAGGAGGGGATACATTTGTAACTAGAAAGGTAAAGTGGTTCTCAATTTCAGATTCAACACAAGTGAGTTGGGCTTATCAGCTAAGCTGGTGGAAAACACACTGAGCTCTTCCAGCCCTTCTTCCAAGGACCAGCTCCTCATCCCAGCTGGCATGCCTGCATGCTGAGTCCTAAGACCCCTTGAAGCCTTTTCAGAGTGTCCAAGGAGTCTCATCACCACAGTCATCATTCTCTAAAAGAATAATTCTGTGTGAGTCACATGACTTGTTATTGCCTAGTGAGAACATCAGAGGGACAGATTCAGAAAGGAACATGAGGAATTGATGACTTCAGTCTGTTCATCTGCTTCACAGTTGTCAGGTCTAATGATGTCCCCTCATACAGAAAGTTACTGGTCCTCGTATTGTTTACAATCTAGAAGACAAGTCACAAGAAAAAGCAATGTTACCTTAGGAAAGTCTACTAAAAGACTTTATTAAAGTCTATTAAAGACTTTACTCAACAACTGAGTGCCTTATTCCCTCCTTCTTTTTGTAATAATTTACATCAAGAAAATAAATTATAAGCTGATGCTGAGTTTTGTGAATGAACAATCTCTGGTGGGATGTATATGATGCTGTTTCTAGTCGTGGGGGTATCTTAATACCTGCTCTCAAGTTGGTGGCATTGTTTGGGAATACTCAGTCGCTATGATCCTGCTGGGGGATATTTGCCACTAGGGATGGGTTTGAATTTTTAAAAAAATGGGGGTGTTTTGGAGAGACCACACAGTGGTTAAGAGGCTGCTCTTTCAGACTACTGGGCTCATTTCCCATCACCCACATGAAAACTTTGGGACATGCTGTCTTAACCAGTTTTCTGCTGTGTGACAAAACATTCTGACCAAAAGCAACTTGAGGAGTCAGGATTTCTTTCCTCTTACAGCCTTCAGGTCCCAGTCCTTAACTGAGGGGCATCAGGGGAGGAAGTCAAGCAGGAACCTGGAGGGGAATACTGGAGAAACCTCCTGCACTGGCAGCCAGTCTTTGTTGTTTAAGAGTCATCAAGGCTATACTGGTTTAGAAGGCATGAAGGGTAAAGGAGAGCATCTGAAGTTTGTCCCTGTGAGAAGCCAGGAGAGGACATTGGTGAAGTTAAAGCCTCAGTAACAGTTGAAGGCACATGTTTATAGGGGTGATGGAGAGAAGATGAAGCTTCGACCCTGAGAGAGCCTATGAGATCCTATTGCTAAAAGTGCAATCTTGACACAGCAGAAGACTCCAGTGTGTTGGAGCTGCCAGTATCATGTGATGACCCCAAGAACAACAGCAGCATTGAGTGTAGCAAGCCAGTAAGCAGCACCTTTCAAGGCCTCTGTGTAGGCTTCTGCCTCCAGGTTCCTGCCCTGTTTTAGTTCCCGATCTGAAGTCCTCTAGTGTTGCGTGCCTTCCAGCAGCTCACAAGGACAGGTACACCTGAATGACAGGCAGGCGCTGAAAGAGAGGGAAACTAGGTGACGAGAGAGATGAAACCAAGACAGTGTTCTGATCAAGGTTCAAATTTTTAATGGCAGACACGCTGTATAAAGGAGAGAGGAAGCCCATTCCCACCAAATCATCCTTGGAGTCCAGCTGCAGGTGACCACGTGTAGGATCAGATGTAGACTCCTGAATATCTAGGCCAACTCCCAGTAGGTAGCAGCGGACAGGGGCTGAACAATAGAGTGATCTATGGAGGCAGGATCCACCCTAGATAATCTCCTTAGTGGCAACAAAGTTGAGGAGGTCTGATTCAGTGAACTTCAGGTTGGGTGGGAGTGGGGGGGTGTTACACTCTAGTGACTCCTCTGACTATTGCCTGCCTTTGGCCCCTTTTCTCTAACTGGAAAACCTTGTCTAGCCTCAATAAAAACAGATGCACCTTGGTAAGCTAATGTGCATTTGTGTGAGGACTCCTCTTCTCTGAGGGGAAGTCAAATAAACCTCCCCAATTTGTTTTGGTCATGATTTTATCACAGCAATAGAAACCTTAAGTAAGATAATGATTTTGGTCTGTAAGCTCTGCTCAATTCCATAGACTGTAGTTATTAATGGATTGTGACTTTCTGTCTCAAAAAATACATGTGATTTTGAAGAATGATCCTTACGGGCTGGGAGTGCAGGTAGTAGGATCCTTGAATCTCTGAAGCAATCCTGTGGCCAAGATCAACCTGGTTTCCAGTAGGGGGCAGCACTGACACAGAGTATAAATGGTGCCTAGGGTAGTTGTGTGTTCTCACCAAGGGCTAGGCTGAGAAGCTTCCATACACCAACACCCTCTCCCCAGCTCTTGCAACCATGATTAATTTGTACTTGAAAATATAACTATATATAAATTATATGGGCTATATGGAATATATATGGAAATATATGATGTATGGAGATATAGATATATAGATAGAGATAGAGATATGGAAATATAACTAAATGGGCCTCTGGATGATTTTATTCTATTTGTTTTCTTCTTTTGGTTCTTCTGCTTTCCTGGTAGCAGAGTTTTGTCCTTCAGGAAATCATTGATAAGAAATGCCAGTCCCTTAGAATACCCAAAATACAATTTGCAAAACACATGAAACTCAAGAAGAAGGAAGACCAAAGTGTGGATACTTTGTTCCTTCTTAGAATGGGGAACAAAATACTCATGGAGGAAGTTACAGAGACAAAGTTCGGAGCAGAGCCTGAAGGAATGACCAACCAGAGACTGTCCCACTTGGGGATCTACCCCATAAACAACCACCAAACCCAGACACTGGGCAGATGCCAACAAGAGTCTGCTGACAGGAATCTGATATAGCTGTCTCCTGCGAGGCTCTGCCAGTGCCTGGCAAATACAGAAGTGAATGCTCATAGTTGTCCATTGGATGGAGCACAAGGTCCCCAATGGATGTGCCAGAGAAATACCCAGGGAGCTGAAGGAGACTGAAGCCTCATAGAAGGAACATCAATATGAACTAATCAGTACACTCAGAGCTCCTTGGAGCTATACCACCAACCAAAGAAAACACATGGTGGAAGTTGAGGCTTTAGCTATATTTGTAGCAGAGGATGGCCTAGTTGGTCATCAATGGGAGGAGAGTCCCTTGGTCCTGCTAAGACTCTCTGCCTCAATATAGGGGATTGCCAGGACAAGCAATGGGAGTGGGTGGGCTCGTGAACATGGGGAGGGGTAGGAGATAGGGGATTTTTGGAGGGGAAACTAGGAAAGGGGGTAACATTTGAAATATAAATAAAGAAAATATCTAATAAATATAATATCAAAAAAGGAAACGAAGAGGAAAGAAAGGAAAAGAAAGAAATGCCAGTCACTCTCCCTCACTCTTGCTCAGTGATCCCGAGTTTCGAGTAACAGGAGCTTCCTTTTTAGGCTATATCTCATGGTGGCCCTTGCATATGAAATACTATTTACTTCAAGAGAAAAGAAAAGGGGCACAGTCACAATCAGATTAGAGGAAAACAAAACAGTAGTAGTGTAAATAGTTTTATATCCTCCACTCCTAATTGCTACTGGTTGAAGAATATCATTAATGGTGTCAGGGCTCTCAAACTTATAGTAAAAGTTGACTAATTACTGCACAGAACAACCATAGCTCATGCATTAAGATCAACAATAAATGGGCTTCATGAAACTGAATATCCTCTGTAAGGCAAAAGACAGCATCAATAGGACAAAATGGCAGCATAAAGAATGGAAAATGAATTTTTGATCTTAGCCATTCTGACTGGTGTGAGGTGGAATCTCAGGGTTGTTTTGATTTGCATTTCCCTGATGATTAAGGATGTTGAACATTTTTTCAGGTGCTTCTCTGCCATTCGGTATTCCTCAGGTGAGAATTCTTTGTTCAGCTCTGAGCCCCATTTTTTAATGGGGTTATTTGTTTTTCTGGAGCCTACCTTCTTGAATTCTTTATATATATATATTGGATATTAGTCCTCTATCTGATTTAGGATAGGTAAAGATCCTTTGCCAATCTGTTGATGGTCTTTTTGTCTTGTTGATGGTGTCTTTTGCCTTGCAGAAGCTTTGCAACCTTATGAGGTCCCATTTATTGATTCTCGATCTTAACGGCACAAGCTGTTGCTGTTTTTTCCAGAACATTTCCCCTGTACCCATATCTTTGAGGCTTTTCTCTACTTTCTCCTCTATAAGTTTCAGTGTCTCTGGTTTTATGTGGAGTTCCTTAATCCACTTAGATTTGACCTTAGTATAAGGAGATAGGAATGGATCAATTCACATTCTTCTCCATGATAACCGCCAGTTGTGCCAGCACCATTTGTTGAAAATGCTGTCTTGAGGTGCCTGCCCGGCTGGGGAGGCGACCTAAGCCACAGCAGCAGCGGTCGCCATCTTGGTCCGGGACCCGCCGAACTTAGGAAATTAGTCTGAACAGGTGAGAGGGTGCGCCAGAGAACCTGACAGCCTCTGGAACAGGCAGAAGCACAGAGGGGCTGAGGCAGCACCCTGTGTGGGCCGGGGACAGCCGGCCACCTTCCGGACCGGAGGACAGGTGCCCGCCCGGCTGGGGAGGCGACCTAAGCCACAGCAGCAGCGGTCGCCATCTTGGTCCGGGACCCGCCGAACTTAGGAATTTAGTCTGAACAGGTGAGAGGGTGCGCCAGAGAACCTGACAGCTTCTGGAACAGGCGGAAGCACAGAGGCGCTGAGGCAGCACCCTTTGTGGGCCGGGGACAGCCAGCCACCGTCCGGACCGGAGGACAGGTGCCCGCCCGGCTGGGGAGGCGGCCTAAGCCACAGCAGCAGCGGTCGCCATCTTGGTCCGAGACCCGCCGAACTTAGGAAATTAGTCTGAACAGGTGAGAGGGTGCGCCAGAGAACCTGACAGCTTCTGGAACAGGCAGAAGCACAGAGGCGCTGAGGCAGCACCCTGCGTGGGCCGGGGACAGCCGGCCACCTTCCGGACCGGAGGACAGGTGCCCACCCGGCTGGGGAGGCGGCCTAAGCCACAGCAGCAGCGGTCGCCATCTTGGTCCCGGGACTCCAAGGAACTTAGGAATTTAGTCTGCTTAGGTGAGAGTCTGTACCACCTGGGAACTGCCAAAGCAACACACTGTCTGAGAAAGGTCCTGTTTTGGGCCTTCTTCTTCGGCCAGGAGGAGGTCCAAATACAAGATATCTGCGCACCTTCCCTGTAAGAGAGCTTGCCAGCAGAGAGTGCTCTGAGCACTGAAACTCAGAGGAGAGAATCTGTCTCCCAGGTCTGCTGATAGACGGTAACAGAATCACCAGAAGAACAATCTCTAAACAGAGTCAACTATAACTACTAACTCCAGAGATTACCAGATGGCGAAAGGTAAACGGAGGAATCTTACTAACAGGAACCAAGACCACTCACCATCACCAGAACCCAGCACACCCACTTCGCCCAGTCCAGGGAACCCCAACACACCTGAGAACCTAGACCTAGATTTAAAAGCATATCTCATGATGATGGTAGAGGACATCAAGAAGGACTTTAATAAATCACTTAAAGAAATACAGGAGAACACTGCTAAAGAGTTACAAGTCCTTAAAGAAAAACAGGAAAACACAATCAAACAGGTAGAAGTCCTTACAGAAAAAGAGGAAAAAACATACAAACAGGTGATGGAAATGAACAAAACCATACTAGACCTAAAAAGGGAAGTAGACACAATAAAGAAAACTCAAAGCGAGGCAACACTAGAGATAGAAACCCTAGGAAAGAAATCTGGAACCATAGATTTGAGCATCAGCAACAGAATACAAGAGATGGAAGAGAGAATCTCAGGTGCAGAAGATTCCATAGAGAACATCGGCACAACAATCAAAGAAAATGGAAAATGCAAAAAGATCCTAACTCAAAATATCCAGGAAATCCAGGACACAATAAGAAGACCAAACGTACGGATAATAGGAGTGGATGAGAATGAAGATTTTCAACTCAAAGGTCCAGCAAACATCTTCAACAAAATTATTGAAGAAAACTTCCCAAATCTAAAGAATGAGATGCATATGAACATACAAGAAGCCTACAGAACTCCAAATAGACTGGACCAGAAAAGAAATTCCTCCCGACACATAATAATCAGAACATCAAATGCACTAAATAAAGATAGAATACTAAAAGCAGTAAGGGAAAAAGGTCAAGTAACATATAAAGGCAAGCCTATCAGAATTACACCAGATTTTTCACCAGAGACTATGAAAGCCAGAAGAGCCTGGACAGATGTTATACAGACACTAAGAGAACACAAACTGCAGCCCAGGCTACTATACCCAGCCAAACTCTCAATTATCATAGAGGGAGAAACCAAAGTATTCCACGACAAAACCAAATTCACGCATTATCTCTCCACGAATCCAGCCCTTCAAAGGATAATAACAGAAAAAAACCAATACAAGAACGGGAACAACGCCCTAGAAAAAACAAGAAGGTAATCCCTCAACAAACCTAAAAGAAGACAGCCACAAGAACAGAATGCCAACTTTAACAACTAAAATAACAGGAAGCAACAATTACTTTTCCTTAATATCTCTTAACATCAATGGTCTCAACTCGCCAATAAAAAGACATAGACTAACAAACTGGCTACACAAACAAGACCCAACATTTTGCTGCTTACAGGAAACTCATCTCAGAGAAAAAGATAGACACTACCTCAGAATGAAAGGCTGGAAAACAATTTTCCAAGCAAATGGTATGAAGAAACAAGCAGGAGTAGCCATCCTAATATCTGATAAGATTGACTTCCAACCCAAAGTCATCAAAAAAGACAAGGAGGGACACTTCATTCTCATCAAAGGTAAAATCCTCCAAGAGGAACTCTCAATTCTGAATATCTATGCTCCAAATACAAGAGCAGCCACATTCACTAAAGAAACTTTAGTAAAGCTCAAAGCACACATTGCGCCTCACACAATAATAGTGGGAGACTTCAACACACCACTTTCACCAATGGACAGATCATGGAAACAGAAACTAAACAGGGACACACTGAAACTAACAGAAGTGATGAAACAAATGGATCTGACAGATATCTACAGAACATTTTATCCTAAAACAAAAGGATATACCTTCTTCTCAGCACCTCATGGTACCTTCTCCAAAATTGACCATATAATAGGTCACAAATCAGGCCTCAACAGATTCAAAAATATTGAAATTGTCCCATGTATCCTATCAGATCACCATGCACTAAGGCTGATCTTCAATAACAAAATAAATAACAGAAAGCCAACATTCACGTGGAAACTGAACAACACTCTTCTCAATGATACCTTGGTCAAGGAAGGAATAAAGAAAGAAATTAAAGACTTTTTAGAGTTTAATGAAAATGAAGCCACAACGTACCCAAACCTTTGGGACACAATGAAAGCATTTCTAAGAGGGAAACTCATAGCTATGAGTGCCTTCAAGAAAAAACGGGAGAGAGCACATACTAGCAGCTTGACAACACATCTAAAAGCTCTAGAAAAAAAGGAAGCAAATTCACCCAAGAGGAGTAGACGGCAGGAAATAATCAAACTCAGGGGTGAAATCAACCAAGTGGAAACAAGAAGAACTATTCAAAGAATTAACCAAACGAGGAGTTGGTTCTTTGAGAAAATCAACAAGATAGATAAACCCTTAGCTAGACTCACTAAAGGGCACAGGGACAAAATCCTAATTAACAAAATCAGAAATGAAAAGGGAGACATAACAACAGATCCTGAAGAAATCCAAAACACCATCAGATCCTTCTACAAAAGGCTATACTCAACAAAACTGGAAAACCTGGACGAAATGGACAAATTTCTGGACAGATACCAGGTACCAAAGTTGAATCAGGATCAAGTTGACCTTCTAAACAGTCCCATATCCCCTAAAGAAATAGAAGCAGTTATTAATAGTCTCCCAGCCAAAAAAAGCCCAGGACCAGACGGGTTTAGTGCAGAGTTCTATCAGACCTTCAAAGAAGATCTAACTCCAGTTCTGCACAAACTTTTTCACAAGATAGAAGTAGAAGGTATTCTACCCAACTCATTTTATGAAGCCACTATTACTCTGATACCTAAACCACAGAAAGATCCAACAAAGATAGAGAACTTCAGACCAATTTCTCTTATGAACATCGATGCAAAAATTCTTAATAAAATTCTCGCTAACCGAATCCAAGAACACATTAAAGCAATCATCCATCCTGACCAAGTAGGTTTTATTCCAGGGATGCAGGGATGGTTTAATATACGAAAATCCATCAATGTAATCCATTATATAAACAAACTCAAAGACAAAAACCACATGATCATCTCGTTAGATGCAGAAAAAGCATTTGACAAGATCCAACACCCATTCATGATAAAAGTTCTGGAAAGATCAGGAATTCAAGGCCAATACCTAAACATGATAAAAGCAATCTACAGCAAACCAGTAGCCAACATCAAAGTAAATGGAGAGAAGCTGGAAGCAATCCCACTAAAATCAGGGACTAGACAAGGCTGCCCACTTTCTCCCTACCTTTTCAACATAGTACTTGAAGTATTAGCCAGAGCAATTCGACAACAAAAGGAGATCAAGGGGATACAAATTGGAAAAGAGGAAGTCAAAATATCACTTTTTGCAGATGATATGATAGTATATATAAGTGACCCTAAAAATTCCAACAGAGAACTCCTAAACCTGATAAACAGCTTCGGTGAAGTAGCTGGATATAAAATTAACTCAAACAAGTCAATGGCCTTTCTCTACACAAAGAATAAACAGGCTGAGAAAGAAATTAGGGAAACAACACCCTTCTCAATAGCCACAAATAATATAAAATATCTCGGCGTGACTCTAACGAAGGAAGTGAAAGATCTGTATGATAAAAACTTCAAGTCCCTGAAGAAAGAAATTAAAGAAGATCTCAGAAGATGGAAAGATCTCCCATGCTCATGGATTGGCAGGACCAACATTGTAAAAATGGCTATCTTGCCAAAAGCAATCTACAGATTCAATGCAATCCCCATTAAAATTCCAACTCAATTCTTCAACGAATTAGAAGGAGCAATTTGCAAATTCATCTGGAATAACAAAAAACCGAGGATAGCAAAAACTCTTCTCAAGGATAAAAGAACCTCTGGTGGAATCACCATGCCTGACCTAAAGCTTTACTACAGAGCAATTGTGATAAAAACTGCATGGTACTGGTATAGAGACAGACAAGTGGACCAATGGAATAGAATTGAAGACCCAGAAATGAACCCACACACCTATGGTCACTTGATCTTTGACAAGGGAGCCAAAACCATCCAGTGGAAGAAAGACAGCATTTTCAACAATTGGTGCTGGCACAACTGGTTGTTATCATGTAGAAGAATGCGAATCGATCCATACTTATCTCCTTGTACTAAGGTCAAATCTAAGTGGATCAAGGAACTTCACATAAAACCAGAGACACTGAAACTTATAGAGGAGAAAGTGGGGAAAAGCCTTGAAGATATGGGCACAGGGGAAAAATTCCTGAACAGAACAGCAATGGCTTGTGCTGTAAGATCGAGAATCGACAAATGGGACCTAATGAAACTCCAAAGTTTCTGCAAGGCAAAAGACACCGTCAATAAGACAAAAAGACCACCAACAGATTGGGAAAGGATCTTTACCTATCCTAAATCAGATAGGGGACTAATATCCAACATATATAAAGAACTCAAGAAAGTGGACTTCAGAAAATCAAATAACCCCATTAAAAAATGGGGCTCAGAACTGAACAAAGAATTCTCACCTGAGGAATACCGAATGGCAGAGAAGCACTTGAAAAAATGTTCAACATCCTTAATCATCAGGGAAATGCAAATCAAAACAACCCTGAGATTCCACCTCACACCAGTCAGAATGGCTAAGATCAAAAATTCAGGTGACAGCAGATGCTGGCGAGGATGTGGAGAAAGAGGATCACTCCTCCATTGTTGGTGGGAGTGCAGGCTTGTACAACCACTCTGGAAATCAGTCTGGCGGTTCCTCAGAAAACTGGACATAGTACTACCGGAGGATCCAGCAATACCTCTCCTGGGCATATATCCAGAAGATGCCCCAACAGGTAAGAAGGACACATGCTCCACTATGTTCATAGCAGCCTTATTTATAATAGCCAGAAGCTGGAAAGAACCTAGATGCCCCTCAACAGAGGAATGGATACAGAAAATGTGGTACATCTACACAATGGAGTACTACTCAGCTATTAAAAAGAATGAATTTATGAAATTCCTAGCCAAATGGATGGACCTGGAGGGCATCATCCTGAGTGAGGTAACACATTCACAAAGAAACTCACACAATATGTATTCACTGATAAGTGGATATTAGCCCCAAACCTAGGATACCCAAGATATAAGATATAATTTGCTAAACACATGAAACTCAAGGAGAATGAAGACTGAAGTGTGGACACTATGCCCCTCCTTAGATTTGGGAACAAAACACCCATGGAAGGAGTTACAGAGACGGAGTTTGGAGCTGAGATGAAAGGATGGACCATGTAGAGACTGCCATAGCCAGGGATCCACCCCATAATCAGCATCCAAACGCTGACACCATTGAATACACTAGCAAGATTTTATTGAAAGGACGCAGATGTAGCTGTCTCTTGTGAGACTATGCCGGGGCCCAGCAAACACAGAAGTGGATGCTCACAGTCAGCTAATGGATGGATCATAGGGCTCCCAATGGAGGAGCTAGAGAAAGTAGCCAAGGAGCTAAAGGGATCTGCAACCCTATAGGTGGAACAACATTATGAGCTAACCAGTACCCCGGAGCTCTTGACTCTAGCTGCATATATATCAAAAGATGGCCTAGTCGGCCATCACTGGAAAGAGAGGCCCATTGGACTTGCAAACTTTATATGCCCCAGTACAGGGGAATACCAGGGCCAAAAAGGGGGAGTGGGTGGGCAGGGGAGTGGGGGTGGGTGGATATGGGGGACTTTTGGTATAGCATTGGAAATGTAAATGAGTTAAATACCTAATAAAAAATGGAAAAAAAAAAAAAAAAAAAAAAGAAAATGCTGTCTTTTTTCCACTGGATGGTTTTAGCTCCCTTGTCAAAGATCAAGTGACCATAGGTGTGTGGGATCAGGTGACAGCAGATGCTGGCGAGGATATGGAGAAAGAGGAACACTCCTCCAAGGTTGGTGGGATTTCAAGCTTGAACAACCACTCTGGAAATCAGTCTGGCAGTTTCTCAGAAAACTGGATATAGTACTACCGGAGGATCCTGCAATACCTCTCTTGGGCATATATCCAGAAGATGTTCCAACCGGTAAGAAGGACACATGCTCCACTATGTTCATAGCAGCCTTATTTATTATAGCCAGAAGCTGGAAAGAACCCAGATGTCCCTCAACAGAGGAATGGATACAGAAAATGTGGCACATTTACACAATGGAGTACTACTCCGCTATTAAAAAGAATGAATTTATGAAATTCCTAGGCAAATGGATGTACCTGGAGGGCATCATATTGAATGAGGTTACCCAATAACAAAGGAACTCACACAATATGTACTCACTGATAAGAGGATATTAGCCCAGAAACTTAGGATACCCAAGATATAAGATACAATTTGCTAGACGCATGAAACTCAAGAAGAACGAAGACTAAAGTGTGGACACTTTGCTCCTTCTTAGAATTGGGAACAATACACCCATGGAAGGAGTTACAGAGACAAAGTTTGGAGCTGTGAGGAAAGGATGGACCATCTAGAGCCTGCCATATCCACGGTTCCATCCCATAATCAGATTCCAAACGCTGACACCATTGCATATACTAGCAAGATCTTGCTGAAAGGACCCAGATATAGCTGTCTCTTGTCAGACTATGCCGGGGCCTAGCAAACACATGAGTGGATGGTCACAGTCAGCTATTGGATGGATCACATGGCCCCCAATGGAGGAGCTAGAGAAAGTACACAAGGAGCTAAAAAGATCTGCAACCCTATAGGTAGAACAACATTATGAACTAACCAGTACCCCGGAGCTCTTGACTCTAGCTGCATATGTATCAAAGAATGGCCTAGTCAGCCATCACTGGAAAGAGAGGCCCATTGGACTTGCAAACTTTATATGCCCCAGTACAAGGGAACACCAGGGCCAAAAAGTGGGAGTGGGTGGATAGGGGAGTGAGGGGTGGGTAGGGTATGGTGGACTTTTGGGATAGCATTGGAAATGTAAATGAGGAAAATACTTAACAAAAATATACAAATAAATAAATAAATGAATAAAATTTATAACGCAAAAAAAAAGAAACTTTGCAGTTTCATGAGGTCACATTTGCCAATTCTCAATCTTACAGCACAAGCCATTGCTGTTCTATTCAGTAATTTTTCCCCTGTGCCCATATCTTTGAGGCTTTTCCCCACTTTCTCCTCTATAAGTTTCAGTGTCTCTGGTTTTATGTGGAGCTCCTTGATCCACTTAGATTTGACCTTAGTACAGGGAGATAGAAATGGATCAATTCACATTCTTCTACATGATAACCACCAGTTGTGCCAGCACCATTTGTTGAAAATTCTGTCTTTTTTCCACTAGATGCTTTTAGCTCCCTTGTAGAAGATCAAGTGACCATAGATGTGTACGTTCATTTCTGGGTCTTCAATTCTATTCTATTGGTCTACATGTCTGTCACAACTCTGACACTCTTCATGATACTTTGCTATGCTTAAGGACAGAAGCCAGCAGCAGGGTCATATGATTAGTTTACAGTTCATAGCATACCCTCAGTCACTTCCACTCTTCTCAATCTCTCCCTATTCTCTTCCACACCTTGCCTCCCATTCTCCTCAGAAAAGGGGAAACCTCCCATGGATAAATATTAGCTTATCAATGTGCATCTTTTTCAATTAAGGCTAGACAATGGTGCCCAAATAAGGGAAAGTGATCAAAAGTTAGGCAACAGTCAGTAATCACCCCTTGTCCTGTCGTTTCTGTTCCATATGAAAGCCAAGCTTCAGAACTGTTAAATATGTGTAAAGGGCCTAGGTCTGTCTCATGAAAGTTCTCTGGTCGGTAGTTCAATCTCAATGATCCCAACTGTGGCTAGGTAGCTTGATTCTGTAGGTTTTTCTTGTGCTGTCTTTGATCTCTCTGGCTCCTTCAATCCTCCCCACCGCCTACAAAATTCCCTGAACTTCGTTTGCCTGGGGTCTCTGCATGTGATTCTATTTATGGCCATGTGATTCCTCTCCAAGGAGAGTTGTGCTAGGCTCCTGTCTGCAGAATATCATTAGTAATGTCAGGGCTCTTGAACAGATTGGAAAAGGTGATGACTTCTTGAAATGAACACCCATGGCTCAGGCACTCAGTTCAACAGTTAATTAAAGGGACCCCATTAAATGGAATATCCTCTGGAAGACAAGGGACAGAATTAGTATGTCAAAACAGAAGCCTATAGAATGAAAAAACAAACAAACAAACAAACAAACATCTTTACCATCTATTCATTTGTCAGAGGGCTGATATCCAAACAAAATATATATCTCAAGGAACCAGACATCTACAAACCAAATACCCCATTTAAAAATAGGGTACAGAGGTCAACAGAGAATTTTCAACAGAGGAATCTCTAATGGTCAAGAAGCAATTCACGACATATTCTACTTTCCTCGTCAAATGCATATTGAAAGTACTTTGAGGGTCCATCCTATAACCATCAGCATGGTTAAAAAATGGGAATGGGTGGGTAAGAAAGTCGGGGGGAGGGTATGGGGGACTTTTGGGATAGCATTCTAAATGTAATTGAGGAAAATACGTTATAATAAAATATATATATATAAAAAAAGATTTCCACTTTAAAAAAAAAGACTAAAAACTCAAGATGCAGTACATGCTGGTGAGGATGTGGAGTAAGGGAGACAGTCTTCAAATTCTGGTGAGTGTGTCAACTTTTATACTACATTTGTAAATCAATCTTGATATTTCTCACAAATAATTCTACCTCATAACCCAGTTATATCACTCCTGGGCAAATACTCAAAACATGTTTCCCCATAATACAAGGATACTTGCTCAACTACATTCATAGCACCTTTATTCATAATAGGCAGAAAGTGGAAACAACCCACCTGTCCCTCTACCATAGAATGGATAAGGAATATTTTGTACATTTATGCCATGGAATCGTGGTCATCTACTAAAAATATGGAATATTATGTGATTTTCAGGCAGATGGATGAAACTGGAAAAGATCATTCTGAGTGAGGTAACTCAGACCCAGAAGGAATTGCGTGTTATGTAGTCACTGTTAATGCATTATTACTTATAGAGTATAAAATGACCATGCTACAATCCAAATCCGCGAACAAGCTAAGTAACAATTGGGAACAAGGTAGAGTGATTGAATCTCACTCAGAAGAGGAAATAAAATCGGTATCAGTGGTGATTTCTTAGGGAGAACTATATAGGAGAGGGTACAGGGACAGGAACATTTTGGGGTATCAGGTATGGTGGGAAGGGCCAAGGGATTTAGAGATTTGGGAGATAGAAAAGCAATCCATGTGGGGGCATTTCAGGGAAAAGCAAGAGACCTTGGATGGAGCAGGCTGCTGGGAGTATATGGGAGGGACCTTGGCTGAGAGCCCAGCAGATGGGTATAAAGAGATGAAGTAGCCACCTCCTCTAGCTAGGCAAGATTTCCAATGGAGGGAGGGGGACACCAATCCACCAATTCCTATCCAAAAATTTCCCTGCCTACAAGATATGCAGGTATAAAGATAGAGCAGAGATTGAAGGAATAAACAACCAATGATTAACCAAACTTGAGATCTACCCCATGGAAGAGAGCCAAACTCTGACACTCTTAATGATACTTGGTTATACTTAAGGACAGAAGCCTTGCATAACTGTCTTGCGAGTGGCTTCATCCAGCACCTGATGGCAGCAGATGGATACCCACAGCCAAACATTAGACAGAATTTGGGGAGTCTTGTGGAAAAGTCAGAGGAAGGATAGAGGGAGCCAGATGGTGAAAAGATCAGCCCAGGGCTTTTTACCAAATTTGACCAAACAGCAGAGCTTAAGGACCCAGCCATTCCTGGAAGACAGAGGAGGTCATGAAGCATGTAGGCACCCTCCCTTCCTGGATTACATTTCTCAGGAATACCCATGGGCACAGCGTCCATTTGCCACCTACAGACAAGAGAAGTCCTTGCCACCTCATTCCCTAAAGACCAATCAGTTTAAAATTCATACTGTGCCTAGTTGCTGTATAAAAACTGGCCAAATGGGCCATGTGGGTTTGGGGCCTCTTCTTGAGGTGCATGACGATCCTAGCATACTGGAACAATAAATTTCTCTTGACTTTGAAATCATCACCTTCTACGAGTTCTTCACTCGAGGGTCCCCATTAGCTAAGGGTCATCAGAGCTTTACAACAGAGTCAAGCATTCCAGAAGGAGACCTACATAACTAAGTCATGTGGACCCATTGGGAGTTCACACAGACTGAACTACCGATCAAAGAGCATGCATGGTCTAGACCTAGGCCTCCTACTCATATGGAACAGATGTGAAATTTGGTCTTAAATGAGGGTCTCCTAAAAATCAGACTGGGTGTTTTCTCCTTTTGAACTTTGTTCTCTGCATTTGGAACCTTTTCCCCTTGATGGGCTGACTTGTCTGGCTTCAGTGGGTGAGGATGCATTTAGTCCTGATGCAACTTGGTGTGTCAAAGTGGTGTGGAACCTGGTAGGGGTGGGGAGTGTGTGCCTCTCCTTTGCTGAGGAGAATGGCAGAAGGAAATGAGATGAAAAGGTCAGAGGGTAGAACTGGGAGGAAAAGACAGGCAGGAAGTGATCAGGTGGTAAAGTGAATACATAAATGAATTAATGAAAGCAAAACGAAATGAGAAACAGGGAGCTAGACATGTTAGCATTTAAACTTTGCCCACAACAAACTGAACAGAAACAAGTTTTTCCTGAAACATGTTAGCAACATATATTCTCATGAGCCACTTATAATTACACTAAATAGTCATGAAATATGCAATTATTTTGATATAAGACAAAGTTCTGAACATTGGATTGAAGCTTGGTGCCTTTAGTTAGTATGTACTTATAACTGATAATTAGTATATGTCAATTACACAAAGAATGTTGTTTCAGTCAGACATTTCCCTAAGACATAAATAGGTAAGGTTATATTTAGTTCTTATTTCCCTCCCTCTGTACATTGTTTCTTTCTCTTCTCTGATCAAGATATGCGTAAAGACTATACTATAGAAATTGTTCAGGATTTTTTATTATTTTGATTTTTATTTACTTATTTTGAACGGTTTTGTTCCTTTCCTGATCAGGGATAAGATGAGTTCAAGAGACATCAAAAGGAAAGTGCTCAGGGACTCTGGCTCCCTATCAAGAGGAAGTTTTTTGAATTTTTATATTAGGTATTAGATAAGTAGATAGAATGCTACTGAATTCCTGCTCTGAATTCTCAACCTAGAGGGTGCTGAGATAATTGTTACATATTATCACACCCTGTTAATTTGGTTCATAGATCCTGTGAATGGCTAGGTAAACATTCTATGAAATGAAGCTCATCCTGACCATTCTTAGAATGACTCAGGATATTGCTATATCATTGGCTGATCTATATAGTGACTATCTAAAATAGGAAACAATCAAGCAAACCAGCGACACACACATGTACACAAAATGTTTGAATTGTAATGAATTAAAGATAATGCCAAAGTCGTAAGCTTTTGTGCAAAATAAATTCCTGATTCCTTTTGATTCTCTATCCATGAGTATGTTTACCATTCTCAAACATGGGCCTGTAAGGATCAAAAATTATGAATCCTGGTTGCTCTTTCAGACAACTGGAGTTCAGTTCTAGACAAGCACCTGGTAGCTGACAACCATCTATACAACGTTCTGATGCCTTTTTCTATCATGCAAGGATACATGCAAATAAAAGAGGAATATACATAAAATACATACAGAAATAAATATTGCAGAGTGACAAACTACTAATTTCTTCTCACTCACCCATAGTGAAAGAGTTCAAACTCTGGAGCTCAGAGCATCTTACAATATTGCTCACCAATGGAGCTCAAAGGATATGCCTAAAACTCCAAATGCTCCCTTCACAGACACACAAGTGCTACTGAACAACATCACCATTTTAATTAATTGGGCCATTTTTTATTCCCTTGTGAAATTGAGTCCTTTTTTATTTAAAGAGTTCTTCAGCTGGTTGAATAGCTACCTGTGTATTATGTGGATTTGTGCATGTGAAAGGTGGGATCCACAGAGGACAGAAAGGAGGGTCCTAGCACCTGAAGCCTGAGTTCCATTTGACAGCCACGTGGTTATTAGCTCTGAAACAGAACTTTGGTTCTCTGCAAAAGCAGCATGTGCTCTTCACTGGTGAAGAGTCTCTCTCAATCTACATGTTGTTTGTTTTAAGAATATGAAAGCATGTTAATTGTGGGAAAATATCAGGTGAGTTCACTGGTCTTAAGGAACAAGTTCAGGGAATTGGACATTCAGACAGGGAGAAAGGGTGTGAGGGAAGACAGAAAGAACGAGTCTGAGAGAGGTATGTTCTTTATTTTTTTTTCTTCCTCTGTACTTTAGGCCAGCCTAGAAGTTCATATATTTCCCACCATAACTGATAACTTTATCCACCTTCCCAAGATTGTGAATTTTGACATGCCTGGCTTCAATGTGTACTTTTTTACTTCTTTCCAGAGGGTGATTGTTGTAGTCTTTTAATTTAGATGCTTTATTCAATTCAGACAATAACAATGATGTTTAAACAAAGAAATCATGTTCTAAGTTTTCAATAAATACAGAGTAACAAATTATTTTATTGATAGTTTACAGAAAGGGGGTATAATGACTAGGCTGAGTGAGATTTTTTTCTCTGTTCTTTTTATTACAACTGAAGATGGAAAATACATTTTTTTTGGTAAGACATGTGTCCCAAACCTTATTTTTATTCAAATCCAGAATGTTCCCATTTTACTGCCAGCAACGACAAAGGTTGGCCACCTGGTCAAAGACCCAGCGCTCCCCACATGTGTGGCAGATATCTGTAGCAAAGGAGGTGTTCTTGGGCTGCCTTATTGCCCTCAGTGTATCCATGAGATCCTGACAAAGTCGCACAAATCTTTCTACAGAGACTTGAGCAAATTCATCATAGCACTCCAGAGGGGCAGGGTATTGTTCCACATTCATCTTGCTCCAGTTGGCTGTGTGCTGCAAAAGGTCCTTCAGGAAGGGCATGGAGAATTCATTGTTGTAGAAGTTGATATTGGAGATCTGAGAGCATTGTTTGAATGCAGGTAGGAGGACACTGAGCTGGGAGTCCTTCATCCTACACCCCTGCAAATCCAGAGTCTCAAGAGTGCCTGCCACTTTCATGAGGAGACCTCTCAGAGGCATAAGATCCAAATCCAGTAAGACCACACCTCTCAATTCCAGATGTTTTAGCTGAAAGAGGCTCTGACAGCAGGCAAAGGAATCCAAATCTCTCTGTGAAATCAGGGAGTAAGTAATGGAGAAGGTCTTCAAGGGTGTCATCAAGCACCTAGAGGTAAAGGAGACAGATGGTTAGTTATGGCAAATGGGCTTGTAGATGTTTGGCAGGGATATACAGAGTGGTAGCAGGAATCAGGTGCCCCAAGATCAGTTTTACTAAGTGATTAAGGACATCATCTATGATGCTTTCTGTTGGAAACTGCTCAGTCATTTCAACCTCTTAATTTATCTCCTGGCCTCACTCTAAACCTGAAAACCAGTTCATCCCCTAATCCCAGAAAGCAACAGAAGAAATCCCATCCCAATAGAATTCTGACAGGATCTCAATATTTGCTGTGTGTTCACTGAATCTGCATTCTATCATTCCCTCTGCAGTCATGCTTGCTCTCATTTACAGCCCAAGCTCTACCTCCTGCCCCATGTATTCAGCACTACTGTGTTCAAAATATTTAACCCATGGGAACTGGGTGATGATAGAAGGCTGTTCTAACAGATCTGAACATATAGCTCCTGTTTACCCTGTACTTGTGAGTCCCCTGACTTCTCACTACACACTTCCATTCCTCTTCAGTTTCCATTTGATTGGGCGGCCATGATTCTAGGAAGAAATACAACTGATCCTTACTAGATCTGACCTACTCTTTACCTCAAATCACTTTCCTACTTCATGAGTGTTCATTTGAGATACTGATTTATCTTGTAAAATTTCCCTTGTATAACTGAGTATTCATGGAAACAAGACATAACTTCCAGTCTTTGGAGTCTCTAAATATTTGTTCCTAGTGACTGGTTGGCATCATGTCCCCATAACCCTTAAGAAAAGAGAGACAGATTTGCTCTGATAGCTGAACCAGCTCTCCATCATGGCTTACCCTAGGACCTGATTCATCTGGGATCTGAGAAAATGGACACAGAACATGAAAAGATGCTGCAGACAGTTGAATTTGGAGAACTGAGAAGCAAACTTGTTGATACACTTGACTTCGGTGACTCTTGTTCTATTGGGTAAATGGAAGTCGATTTTGTGGAGGGGTGCCAGGAATACTTTCCAAAGATTTCTCATCTGCCCAAAATAGGGGGCAAAATGTGTCAACTCTAACAGAGTCCATTCAGTGTTTAGTTCTAACTCCATGATGTGCTCTGGATCAAAAATGTGGAAGATATGTCTGAGAGCTTTTACTGGCAGAGTCCAGATTTTCATCTTTGTACAGCAGAAATATAGGGAGCCCTTTCTCTCCTGGGCCCACTTCAAGAACCATGTTTGTGCTTCATCAAGGCAGGACCTGATGCACAGGTCAACTGTGACCTTCAGACGCTGCCTCAGTGCATATCTGGGACGGACCTGCAGGGCTTTCTTTTCATCCAAGATCTCTGCTGAATAGTCACTGTCCTCTGAATCAGTCCATATGTTCCAGAAGCTATGGTGCACATTCCTCAGGTCGAGATACTGTAGTTTTTTCCTCCTGCAGGTGAAACATAAGAATGATGACAGACCCTGAATTAGCTTTTACTACATATATCTAAACTCGTCTCTCTTCTGTGCTAAAGTGTACATTTTTTTTTCAGGACCTGATATCCAAGTTGGACTCAGGCTTGCTACTGAAGCTTTCCTGTGCTTCTGTACACATGAATACTTTTCTTTCAATAAGGTACACTTTACTTCTCCTTACTTATATTATTAGTTCTTGTGGGAATGTCAGGGATAGGCTCATTCCACTGTGAGGCCACATTTACTCTAGTCCATATTCAAGGTTAATCCATATCGAACTGTGCTCAGTACAAGTAAACAGTAGCTGTCAAGAACCCTGTATCCCTGCCTGATGATGCCATCAGAAGCATCTGATCCATTTATGACAGATCTAATCTCCCTGACAATGTCTAATGTGTACTCCTTCTGCTCCCTTCTACAGGACTTGGAAATTGCTTACCTGGGGTGAAACCCTATGGTTCGACGAATGTCTACTCCATCTAGCACAGCCTGCAATGTTTCCAGGTCAGTAGTCCTCATCAATGCCCCCACAGGGAGACAGTGGAAAGGCCAGGCTATCACCAATGCCTTTATGAGCTTGATATATCTGCCATCAATGGCCTCCTTGAAAAGTGCTGGGAAGAGTCCATGGGCCATCTCCTCCAGATCAGACATGCCTAGAGCCTCCTCTCTCACCAGAGTCTGAATTGCCAGCTTCTGGAGTGTGGGTGGGGTATGAACATTCATCTTCTTAAGGTCTCCAATCAGAAGGATCCTGGGGAAGGAGTCAGAAATGCATATACGTTTAAGAGAATATTTATAAAACTTCCTCACCATCACATCAACCACTAAGCTTCTGAGTTACTGCTCATGCAATGGTAGAGACATCAATTTACCTCTTCATCCTAAGACGTCATAGAAAGACAGTCGCCCACAGTGTCATCATGGCAGCCTCTCTATCACCCAAATGGGTATATAATTTTTGGATCAAAAATTTTGTTTGTGACACACTCTTTAAAAAAAGAAAGAATGAAAGTAATATTGAATTGACAAGACTCACAGGACTTAATGTGGATGGCCCAAGACAACATGTGCAGCACAAGCGAGATAGAACCTTAAGAGACCAGCCTCAGTGGATAGGCATGTTCCCCACGTGAGGGAAGGGACCAGTCACCCATCTCAAAATTTTTAACTTAGAATTGTTCCCATCTAAAGAAAAACTTGGACAAAAAATGAATCAGAGATTGAAGGAAAGACCATCCAGAGACTGCATACCCTGGGATCAATCCCATCAGCAGACACTAATCCCCGACACTATAGTTGGTGCCAAGATGTGCTTACAGATAAGAGCCTGGTATAGCTGTTCTCTGAGAGGCTGTGCCAGCATGTAAGACAATTGCAGACACTTATAGGCAACCATTGGACTGAGCCAGGGGAACACAATGGAAGGCTTAGGGAAGAACAGAAGAGGTGAAAGAGATTAAAGCCCCATAGGAATAACAACAATATCCACTAACTTGACCCCTCAGAGCTCTGACGGATGAAACCACCACCCAAAGTTTGTACACGGGTGCATCCACGGCTCTGGATAAATATGTAGCTGATGATTGAATTATCTGATATCCATGGGAAGGGAGATGCTTGGTCCTGTGGAGGCTTGTTGGGGACTGGGTGTGTGTGTAAGGGAGTATTGTTTTAGAGTCAAAGTGGATAGATGATGGTCAGCGGCTGCCAAAGAAAAGACTGGGAAAAAGAACAACAATTCAAATGTAATTAAATAATCAACAAAAAAAAAAAAAAAGGAAAAAGAAAAAAGAAAAAAAAACCCAAAACAAAAATGCAACACACAACAATCATGGAAGCAGTAAAAACACACACACACACACACACACACACACACACACACACAACACCCTGTGTCTTGGATCAATATTGATCCACTAAGCATGATGATGACAATGGGTTCCTATAATTTTCAGGGTTTTCTGGGTCCCATATACAGACCATATAAAAAAATCAAAGCTGTGTGAAAGCGATATCAAGCAAAGCCTAATGTAAGACATTGAGTGAGACATTAAGACACTCCAAGTGTAACTCAAGCTATTGTGAGTTAAAGGTGTTCAAAGACACATGGTCCCCTGGTCTCCAGGTGAGCCAGTGACTCACAAAAACAAGCACAAACATTTGAGTGAATGGAAATGTGAGGGAACACACTAGTAATGTTAATACTGAGGAGTCTTATGAGTCAAAAGGTTATTGCTTTTCACCCTACCCAATGCCACATGGCCATTTGTAGGACAGCTTAAACAAAATAGAAAATCAACCATAATAATGAAATCACCTGGTTAACATATACGTTTGTGATGAAGCTAAAACTTCATTTGAAATTAAATCCCAGGTGTTCAATGTATTCCTCTAAGAAGAAAAAATTAACATGTTTTGTCCTAACTTGGAGTCTAAATGTCTCTACATCAAACCGCATGACCAAGGGGAATATCATTACCTCCTAGTTCTGAACACTGTAGACTGGTCTCTGAGTGCTGGTCAAACAAGACGGTTATTCAGGCTGCAGTTCTCTGAATGTGTTCTCTGGCTCCAGTGAAGCCTTTATATACCTCTCTGCTCACCACTCCCTTTTGTAGCCACACCCACCAATCCCAAACTGGAATTGGAGTAAATTATTAAACTCCACCCTTTTAATCGTATTTGTAACATGCAACCTTTTCAGTGATTGAATCAGAGCTCTCAACCTCATTTCACAGCTCATGTGGGAAGGTTATGGAACAAGAGGAACACATCTCTATTGTTGAAGAGAGTGCAAACTTGCACAACCACTTGTAAGATCAATCTGGCAGTTTCTCAAATAACTGAGATTCAATCTACCTTGTAGACCCAGCTTTACCACTCACAGACAGAAAGCCAAAGAGGACCCACAATGCCACAAAGATACTTGCTTGACTATGTTCATAGTAGCCATCGTTCTACTGAAGATACCTTAAGGCCTTCTAAAACACAGAAGAACTGATGCACATATGAATTTAGAGAGCTTGAAGCAGCGGGCACAGGGCATGCACAAATTTGTACCACATGACAGTATTGAGAGAAGCTCCCATTTGGAACCCAGAAGCTGTCTCCAATCTATAAAGTAAAGTCTTCCAAATGAAACACTAAACTTGTTAAATGGAATTTTTTTTTTTTTTTTGGTTTTTTGAGTCAGGGTTTTTCTGTGTAGGCCAGGCTGTCCTGGAATTCACTTTGTAGACCAGGCTGGCCTTGAACTCAGAAATCCGCCTGCCTCTGCCTCCCAAATGCTGGTATTAAAGATGTGCACCACCACTGCCTGGAGTTAAATGGAAATTTTCTGTTGGATGCAAATCCTACTCTTAAAAGAAGACTAATTAACCAGTTGTAGGAGGGAAACAAAACAAACTCAAAGACAATTTAGCAGATCTGAGTGTTAGAAAGTTGTGTTATACACTTTTGTTTATTTATATTGTTCTGCTTTTAGATTATAAATTCTTTCTTTCTGTTTTTCTGGGATTTCTGTGTCTTTGAATGTATTCTGTATTTCTTTGGGATTTTTTTTTGCTGTTGTTGTTGATGATTCTACTTTATTTTTTTGATGGGGTGGGATTGGCTCTCTTTTTCTGTTGGCTTATTTATTTTGTCCTGTTCCAAGTTGTGTGTTCTTCTTTTCTTTTGATTTTCTGTTGCTCTTTTTGTTTATTTGTTCATTTCTCTGTTTGTTTTTCAAGCAGGGTCTCATTGTATGTTAAACTGTTATGTACCTCACTTGCTAGGCCAGTCTGGAGGTGGTCCTGCCTCTTCCTCCCCTGTCCTGGCAGTACACTTGTGTTCTGCCACACATGTTTCTGGATTCTTTAAGTGCCTGTTTCTTTTCTCAGGAGAGATACAAAGGGTGTGGATTGAGATGGAAAATAATGTGGGAATGACCTCAGAGGAGTTGGGGGAGTTGAAACCATAATCATAACACGTTGTATGAAAAAAAAATATTTCAGTAAGGGAGACGCAAAGAAAAGGGGAGGGAGATATGACTGAGTAGTTAGAGCACTGGCTTCTCTAACAGATACCTCAGGTACATATCCTAGCTTTTGTGTGTCAGCTCCTGTGTTTTTTTCCCCCATGCTCCTAACTCCTGAACTATCTCTTTATCCCATATCTGATTAACATGAAGGAGTGCCAGCTTAGCACATTGTCTACAGATAATGCCACTGAGATAGGAACTAGACAGGCTGAAGGCTCATACTACACAAAGAGGCAGAGATAGTATCTTCTTTAATTTGCGTGTAGACAGGGTTATAGATGAGGACTATTTCACCTAGGCAGCCATAACGAATAGCATGGGGGTTCATTACAGGAAAGGATCTCAGTATCCAGACTTGATAAGTGAGATAGTTCAGTTTTGGAAGCTTGAAAATTGGGAGCTATAGAACTCTTGATCATGAGAGAACCCACAACATGGAGAAGGCCAGTGGCTCCTTGAATGAGACCCAATCTTGAGGAAAGTGCCCCAAGAGAAGTTGTTCCAAGACTTGTAGCTAGCAAGCCTTTTCATTGTGTACACTGGACTGGAAGGAAACTGATCTATATTCTGTACTTTCATAGGAACCAGTGTCATTGATGCTCTCTCCCTGGAAGAAGCAATTCTGGAATGACCCCTGAGGTTACTCTCTAGGCACATCTGGTAGAGATTTTCAAGATATGCAAAGGTTGAGGATCAAGGCTAGATGTTACCATTGTCCTGTGACAGCCACATTTCTGGAGAAAATCAATGGGAGAGGCCAAGATCATCAGTTCCTTTGGATTTTGAGCCTGTAGTCTCTGGATTTTGCCTGTTAAATTCAATTGTCAGTCAAGGAAGAAAATGGTTGCTCATAGCTTTGGGCAACAAACAGGTGTTGGTGTGACCCTCACAATGTTCCTTCCCAGGTCCTACTGGTGTGGCTCAGAGGTGAAAAAAGAAAGGAATAGTGTGTGCTAGGAAGATGTGAATGGCTAAATACTATAGGCACGGTTGTTGAAGCATCTGCTATATCTGCGTAGGTGGTAGAGAGCACCAAGCTACCAGAATAAAAGTTCTGGGCACCTGAATAGCAAGGGGGTTAGAAGTTTCATGGCCAAACAGAGAATAGTGCTTAGTAACAGGATCTCAGCCACAGTCAGGTCCAGAGGAAACCCTCAAACAAAGACAGATGTAAAAAATACCCCCCAGACCCCCCACAAACAAACAAGAAACAAACCAGATCAATAAAAACTTTGAGACTTTCCATTCTTCTACTCTGATGAGCATGGAACAGAAGGTCAACCTCACCAGGACAGGGCTCCTTGAACCTTGGTGCAACAATACTACCCAAACAACAGATTCTACTGTGCATGAAATTCCCCAAGGACAGCCTGGACAAGCTGCTCAGAGGAACACAGGTCAATTTCAGAAAATCTCTAGAAAAAAAGTTATTGCAATATAATATGATCAGGGATCTATTGTCTCCCATTGAGCACAAAGCCTGGACCTGAAGAAAGCTTTTGCCCACCATTGGGTATGTATACAAAGCCTCCATTCCAACTCTGAGGTGTGACATTGTTTATGCATGCTGAAAAAGTGTGTACACATCAGTGTCTGAGTTTGGTGACTGTAAATGGGATGGATCACCAGGTGAGCCAGTCTCTAGATGGTCGTTTATTCAGTCTCTACTCCACACTTTGAGTCTGTATCTCCTTCCATGTTCCCCCTTTTGTCCACCCCCTTTAAGATAGATAAAAGATCCACACTTTGGTCTTCCTTCTTCTTGAGTTCCATGTGGTTTGTTAATTTTATCTTGGCTATTCTGAGCTTCTGGTCTTCTGGACTAATATCCACTTATCTGTATGCCCCAGTGTGGGGAAATGGCAGGGCCAGGAAGCAGGAGTGGGTGGATTGGTAAGCAGGGGGAGGGGGAGGGCATAGGGGAAGGGTGTTTTTCACAGGGGAAACCAGGAAAGGGGCTAACATTTGAAAATGTAAATAAAGAAAATATCCAATGAAAAGGCGGGTCATTGTCTTTATCTCTAGACAGTGGTACTTGTGGCTCTTTCATTAAAAACTGTAGTGCCTATTAACTCGGCAAGGTCAATGCCCCTAGGCTCCAGAATTCCCTGGTCATGAGCCCCATCCAGCTCAAAGTCTCCTTTCTCTTGGTCCCATTTTACTCTGAAAATCTTTCTTTCTACTTTGGATTTCTTCTTTCTTTTCCAAGGAGATCTCATTAGCATTTGGAGAAAGCCTTTTTTTCTTGACCCAAGGAGTTTTACTGCAGATATTTTAATTCATGAAGCCAGAACAAGAGGCTGAGCTGCCAATCAAACACCCAGCTCCCATTGTTGGTATTTGAATGGGAGACACAGAATTACATTATGTAGTTTGGGGGTCATCCTTCATCAGTCCACTGAAACTTGCACCACCACCCTTGATAGCTCTCCTGCTCTTCTGTACATGCTGACTGTCTTAGTTCATTTGTAAATTGGTGGATCAGCTAGGGAGTGTGCATGTAGAGTGGGTGGACTGTAAACTGAAGTGGTCTCTGTCAGTACAGCTGTGGTTACCACTACTGAACTCAGGCTTGACAGCAAGTGCCGTTCCCCTCTGAGCCAACTCACTGGCTCTTAAGCTCCCTTGAAGTTAATTTAAGAATTTTATTTTGTGTTTTGGGTACTTTTTTGTTTGGTTTTTGTCTCTCTGTCTGTTTGTTTGTTTGACTGATTTTTGACAGGGTTGGTCAGTTTACCCATCTCTGGTTCTTCCTGAACTCACGTTGTATACTAGATTAACCTTGACCTCAGAGCTTCTCCTGTGTCTACCTACCTAATCCTGGGTTTTAAGTCTGCACCTGCACCATCTGGGAAATTTCATCTTGTTTGTGTGTTTGTTTTGTTGTTTTTAGACAGGGTCTCTTTGTTTAAAAGCCCTAAATGTCCCATAAGCCACTCTGAGGAGCAGTCTGGCCTCGAAATCAAAGATGCTCCTGCCTCTGACTGTAGTGCTGGGATTTATGCCCTGTGCCACCCTGCCCAGCTCTGGTTTAATTTTGTGAAAGATCCTCACTCCATAGATTTCACTGGTTGGGGATTAGTTATTAAGATAAGGGTAGCTCTGAACTCCCTGAATCAGTCAAACTTTGACTCCTGAGGGGAGGGAATCAATGTGTATGCTCCCATTCTCAGTATAAATGTATTGTTTTAGTAAGATTTGTTCTATGTGTAGGGGTGCTTTGCCTACAACTATGAATGGGCAGCCCTCTCATGGCTGCTCCCCTAGAAGGTCAGAACGCAGTTTCACAACTGCTGGAACTGGAGTCACAGATCATTTCAAGCCACCATGTAGATGATAGGAATAGAAGGTTGACAGGTTCCTTCTTTCTAAGCCAAGTCTCCAGCCCAAGACCCACATCCCTGAGGAATGTTGTTAGGCTGATCCTACTTGTCATAATCTAAGTTGCCTGAGCAGCCAAGGGCACCATTTCCCTTGTCTTTTAGGGATCAGACTATACTTCAGCTTACAGTTTGGCTGAAGATGACATTAAAATGAGCCTCCTACCTCCCACTTCCAATTTTGAGCTTACCAGCATGCCCCATCTTGTCTGTTGCACAGAGAGTTTTAGAGAGGAATCTTTGAATGCTGGGTAGCTCCCTACCAACTGAGTACACACACAACACCCTGGCCACTATAGTAATGGAATCAAGCCTTGCTCCTGCCCTACCTTTTGTGTGGCTGCTGCTGCAGTTTACTGACAGAACATCCACTTCAGCCCTTGAGCTCCAGTACCTATTCCTAACTCTGACTCTGTATTCTGTCCCAAATCCAGCTAAAAAGAATACCTTTGAATTATGGTATGTCTCTGATCAATAACAGATTAAACCCTTAGCTGATGAAAACTAAAAATGACTCTGGTCCCATGAATGAAATCCAACCAGATGTGTTTATTCATAACAGTAATCCTAGCAATAGGAAGGATTCTGAGGCAGAAGAATTTCTAGAATTAGACTTCTAAAACACCCTTGGCTTCTGAGCATGACAAGACCCATGGAACAAATTGAAAACTAAGTAAACCTTAAGTAAATGAAAGAACAAATAAAAAAACTTGATGTTATATGGTTAATTAACAAGTGGAATGTTCATATTTATCCATGAAACCTTTTGGGGGGGGGTGAGGAAGAGTGGAGAGTATGTGAATACAAGTCCTTCTGATTTAACCGATGAAATGATTAGATCTTTGATCTGGAATTTGAAGGGTGGAGATTAAACCAGGAAATCCAATTCCAGTTTTGGTTGGAGGGTGTGGCTAAAATAGGGAGGGGTTAGCACAGAGGTATATAAAGGCTCCAGTTGATCCAGAGAACACACTCAGAGACCTGCAGCCTGATAACTGCCTGGTGCAGCTGGGACTTGGAGACCTATCTGCAGTGCTCAACTGGTATGTACTGGTTTTTCCTTGGGTAATGCAGTTTGATGTAGAGAAGTTTAGACTTCTTTAGAGGAACAGGTTGAAGACCTTGGGTTTCATTCCAATTGAATTTTTAGCCTCATCACCGATATATTTCTGTAGCATCACTGATATATTTCTATAGCTTGCATAGTTCATTAGTGTGTTTCATAAAATTTTTGAGACAAGTATTCTGTATCTTGTTCAAACTCTCTTAGAACTGGCCATGTGGCTCCTGGGAAGCTGGAAAGCAGATCATTCTGACTAACCTGTTCCTTCAGGTTTCCTCTTCACTGAATTTGTGTGTGTGTGTGTGTGTGTGTGTGTGTGTGTGTGTGTGTTTGTGTGTGTGTGTGGTGTGTGTGTGTGAGAGAGAGAGAGAGAGACAGGCTCTGGGTCACACTGTAGACCTGTACACCATGTATCTTTGGTTTTCTTCAATGCCCAATTGCTCGAGTGAAACTTTTGAGTTATGCATATGCATTGCCTTAGGCTTTGCGTTTCATCTTTTCCACATAGCTTTCTTCTGTGTACATGATCTGCTTACCAGACCCAGGAAACCCTAAAAATTGTAGAAATGCACTGAAGTCATTCTGCTTACTGGGAATTAATATTGATCTGCATCACAAAGATGTATGTTTGTTTTTTTGGTTGGTTGGTCAGTCGGTTGGTTTTGTTTGATTTTGGAATTTTTTTTTTTATTATTTTATGTAAGTACACTGTAGCTGTCTTCAGACACACCAGAAGAGGGAGTCAGATCTTGTTACGGATGGTTGTGAGCCACCATGTTGTTTCTGGGATTTGAACTCTGGACCTTCGGAATAGCAGTCGGGTGCTCTTACCCACTGAGCCATCTCACCAGCCCCTGGAATTTTTTTTTAAGAATGTTTTTGAGAAAGGGTCACACAAAAAGTATTTTGATTTGAAAATTATGTGCTCATTTGGTTTTTAGAAAGACCCCGGTTGTGGGAGTCTGTCTTTCCACCACCAGTTTAGGTTGAAGAGGTAAATTGATTTCTCTGTCACTGTCAGAGTAGTAACTCTGAAGATTAGTGGTTGATGTAATGGTGAGGAAGTTTTACAAACTTTGTCTTGAAAGTATATTTTTTTCTGAATCCTTCCCAAGGAGCCTTCTGACTGGAGACTGAAGAGGATGAGTGTTCAGACTCTGTCCACTCTCCAGAATCTGACATTGAAGGCTCTGCTGAGAGATGAGGCTTTGGCCTTGTCCTGTCTGGAGGAGGTGCCTTTTCTGCTCTTCCCAGCACTGTTCCAGAGGGCCTTTGCTGGCAGACTTAAGAAGCTCATGAAGGCAATCATGGCAGCCTGGACTTTTCCCTGTCTCCCTGTGGGGGCTTTGATGAAGTCACCTAACCTGGAGACCTTGCAGGCTGTGCTAGATGGAATAGACATGCAACTGACAAGAGAATCTCACCCCAGGTGCGTGATAATCAAGTCGTCTATAAGGGATCATTTGGGTACACAGTAGAGATTGTGGGGTCAGGGAGAATGGCTTCTGATGGGATCATCAGACAGTGGTGCAGGAACCTTGAAGCTATTGTCTTCTTGGACTAAGGACAGTTGTAACTGACAGTTGTCAGTGGATTACAGCTTACTCTAAGTAGCCTCTAGAATGAGCTTATTCCTGGTTTTCCCACAACCACTATTAATGGGACTAAGGAGAAATAAAGAGTACCTTAGTGGAAGGAAAGTGGTCAGGTCTACACATGCAGCTCAGGGAAAGATTCTGTAGCATGCTTGTGTGCACATTGCACTCTGTTTCAAGAAATTATACCTTACCAAAGTTGGGGAGACTTGAGTTTAGAGTCAGGTAGTCAAAGCTGACTGTGGGTAGTCATGTCTGCTGACATTTGACATGTTTCACTCCCGACAGGGGAAAACTTCAGGTTCTGGACCTGAGGAATGTGCACCATGCCTTCTGGGACATATGGGCTGGTGCAGAGGATGGTAGCTGTTCTTCAGAGCCCTTGGATGAGAAGCCTACAGTAGTGAAGGTCCTTCGCAGATATGCAAGGAGGAGGCAGCTGAAGGTGGTAGCAGACCTGTGCCTCAGGCCCCGCTGTGATGAAACACAAGCATACTTCTTGAAGTGGGCCCAGCAGAGAAAGGACTCCCTACATTTGTGCTGTATAAACATGAAGATCTGGGCTATGCCCGTGGACTTTGTCTTAGAGATTTTGAATGTCTTTCATCCAGAGCACATCGAGGAATTCGAACTGAACACTGAGTGGAATGTGTTCAATCTGGCCCGTTTTGCTCCCTGCTTATGGCAGATGAGAAATCTTCGCAAACTTCTCCTGGCACCCCTCTATAAGAATGTCTTCAAGATTGCCAATAGGACAGGAGACAGAGAAGATAAGTGTGTCAAGGAGTTCGTTTCTATCTTCTCCAAATTCAATTGTCTCCAGCATCTCTCCATGCAAGGTGTCCACTTTCTCACAGACCACATGAGTCAGGTCTTCAGGTAAGCAAGGATGGAGATCTGAGTTACCTAGCAGAGCATTTTTTCTTGTCCGTTTTAAGGATTATTCATGTACAATGCCTGACAGTCAGCCACCTGGAACAAATTTTAGGGACCTTTTAGAATATGGCCGTTATGTGTATTGATTCAAAGTCTCAAATAATTACTCCTGAAGCAAAAGACTGAAGGGAGGTAAGGAGTAGCACAGATCTGATCAGAAGAGACTGTAATTCTTCTTGGAGTCACAGCCAACAAAATGATCAGAAGCGCTGGCCAGTGGTGGCACATGCCTTTAATCTTAGCACTTGGGAGGCAGAGGCAGGTGGATTTCTGAGTTAGAGGCCAGCATGGTCTACAGAGTGAGTTCTAGGACAGCCCGGCTATACAGAGAAATCCTGTCTAGAGAAAAGGAACAAAATAATCAAACAACCAAACAAACAAAAATGATCAGAAGGGAACAGAGAGTTAAGGTTGTAGTTAGGAGCTGGGGGAGACCATCAAAGTGAGGAGGTTAGCTCTGTGCTAAGATCTGTGGGAACAGCCTAATATCTTCCCCTACTTTCCCATGGTTTGGAGCCCCAGTACTGTGGAGTACAAGGGATATGAGGGATTGTGTGGAACTGTAAGGGATAGCAAGAGTGACTGTTCAGAAACTTGGATGAAATGCAGCTTTGAATGAGCCCACATGTAATGTCCCTAGATCCTGTCAGGACTCTTTTGTCACAGAACTTCCTCTATGTGTCTTATGGGCTAAACTGGTTTTCTGTGTGGGACTGAAGCCAGCAGATTAAGTGTGGGTGACCTTGGGTCACCTGGTCCCTTCTACAACTGTGTAAACTGCATTCCACGCTCTCCATCACCACTTGCCAGAACTAACCATCTGGTCTCACTTATTCCTAGGTGCTTGATGACACCCTTGGGGTCCCTCTCCATCACTCACTACCAAATTTCACAGTCAGACTTGGATTCCTTCTCTTGCTGTCAGAGTCTCTTTCAGCTAAATCATCTGGAGATGAAAGGCGTGGTCTTACAGGTTTTGGATGTGATGCCTCTGAGAGGTCTCTTAGAGAAAGTGGTAAAAACTCTTGAGACTCTGAATTTGCAGGGATGTAAGCTGAAGGACTCTCAGCTCAATGCACTCCTACCTTCCTTCATACAATGCTCTCAGCTCACCAAGGTCAACTTTTACAACAATGACTTCTCCATGCCCATCCTGAAGGACCTTTTACAGCACACAGCCAACTGGAACAAGATGAATGTGGAACAGTACCCTGCCTCTCTGGAGTGCTATAATGAGTTGGGACATGTCTCTGTAGAAAGATTTGCCCAACTTTGTCAGGAACTCATGGATACACTAAGGGCAATAAGGCAGCCCAAGAGCCTCTCTTTTGCTACACGTATATGCCACAAATGTGGTGAGTGCTGTGTCTATGGCAAGAGAGCCAGACTTTGTTTTTGCTGGCGGTGAACATGGATTCAGAACTTCTGCATGTGAATAAATGACAGTCTTGAGACACATCTCTCATCTGGGGTGCTCAGAGACTGACTTCAGGCAATGTAAAGATACTTGGAAAGGAAAGGATGTGCAATAATTGGGATCTTGGAGGCTAAGCTTGACATGGGGAGCAGACTTGTGGACTGACAAAGGCAACTTGGATGTTTTGAATTGACTCTGCCAGGACAGATTAACTAGATCCTTTGTCATGGACTTGTAAACTTTTTGTTCTTCACTGTAATATATAATTGAATAAATAGAACATGGGTGCTTTTTTAGATGTTATTCCTGATGTCTGAGTAGAATAAAATATCTAACTTTAAGCATTTTGAGCAAATGTCCTCTGGAGAGAGTCAAAATGAACACATGGATGCTAGCATGTCATGATTCAAAATCTGGGATAGGTGGATAAAGTTATCAGCTAAGGTGGTTCACATATGGATATCTAGGTTGGCCGGTGGTAAAAAAAAAATCATAAACCCAATCTCTGTGTCTCTCACACTCCTTTTTCCTTCCTTCCCCTCACCCCGTCTCCCTGTCTGCCTGTCAACTTCACAGGCCTTGTTGCTTGGAACCTATGAACCTGCTGGAAGTTTGCTCACAGAAAATTCCTTTCATGCTCTTCAGAAAAATAAACAAATCAACAAACAAAAGCTCATGAGCCCAAAAAGGCAATGAGCCATGTTTAATAGTACATGTTGCTTTAGAAGAGGGCAGATTTTGATTTCAGAACTATCATCAGATGCCTACAGCAGTAACTCAGGCTTCAAGTGTTAATCTCATTTCTTCAGACATCTGTGGATCCTAGCATTTACAAGCACCATATGTACAATAAATCTGCATATACACAAAATTGAGAACATCTTAGAGAAAGTCACACCATTTCACACAGGTTTCAGAAAATGAAGTAATTGATTAAAATGATATTGGTCAGTAGCAGTTCCCAGAGTTTTGTGTGCCTCCAATGGTATTCCCCTCTACCATAGTGTGAAGAGAATGTGTGAAGTTTCAGGTGTTTTCATTGAGCTTAATTGGGGACCAGTAGCCCAGTTTGTTCTGTTCTCTGGTTTGAAGCCTGCACCTTAGAAGGGTGAAAGAATACTAGGAGTTTGTCCTAGAACAATATCTGTCTATTTGCCTGCCAGTCCTTTTCAAGACAGTGGTTGGGACCCTTAGTATTGCTCAACAGTTCTATATGGTGAGTTTCTCTCTAAAGAATCTACAATACACAAATACATTAACGTGCACATACACACACCAAACAAATGAATAAAAAAAATTGAGAATGAAAATTTCAAGGTAATTCCAAATATTTTCAGTATGTGAAATAAACTTTTGATTCATTGTTATTCTATACCTCCAAGTACTTGGCCTATAGCAATTCGTGATACCCTTAGTTTACCCATGGTGGAAAGAGAAAGACCAGTAACTAGACTTGAGCTATGGTGGTATTTAGTCACTGAGATGAAAGATGAAGTTTGAAATTTTCAAATTATTTTCACAATATGTGAGATGGAGCCCCAAGACATCATCCATGCCAAGCAAGCATAGAACCACTGAGGTACATCTCAGGTTGATTTTGATCAACTCATCCAGTTGTTCATTTCTGTAAGATGCTTTACTTCCAGAGGGTCTTACTTTGTAGCCTATCCTGGCTGATAATTTTGTCTACCTAAGAGGATTTGCAATCCCTCAGAAATATTTTTCTGGGGCCATTGATTCTTCAGATCATGTTTGGTCAAATTTACAAATCTCCTGCCTCATCTTCTCATACCAATAAACATCATTTAAAAACAACGCCTCAAATGTCTTTATATGAGGAAAGAAAAATATTTGGTGTCATCTTGGGCCATGTGCCTATCTTAGAGACAGCCTGTAGACATGGGATTGGTGCTTGCCCATTTGGTCAAGGTGTGGACACATGGAACCAGGTTAGTAGAGCACTCAGTGTCTGAGAGACCAGACAGTGACTTCATCCAGGGAATCAGTCTCTCTACTAGCTTCTTTGGGCTCTTTGTTGCTGTTGACACAGGCTGTCATGTATGAGCTGCCTCTGCAGTAAGACAGCTGTGTACTCCTGATACTCCTCCCTCTTCTTTCCATGTGAAGGCAAGAGGGCAATATATCAAGCCCAGTCTCCAGCAAGGTTTTCAATGGCTTTGAATTTAGACCTCTCATTTCAATCAGTAACTTGCAGTATCAAAGGTGCGTTGTACTCTCCAATTTCTCCTTAAAAGAATGCAGTTCCATGTCAGGCGTGGTGGCACATGCCTTTAATCTCAGCACTCGGGAGGCAGAGACAGGCAGATTTCTGAGTTCGAGGCCAGTCTGGTCTACAAAGTAAGTTCCAAAACAGCTAGGGCTATGCAGAGAAACCCTGTCTCGAAAAACAAAACAAAAACAAAAACAAACAAACAAACAATCAAACAAACAAAAAGAATGCAGTTCCACAGAAACTGATCTCACTGCTGGTTTGGTGGTCCACAGTTCCAGTCTCAGGATTCAGGGGTGGTAGCATCAGGGTAAATATTCAAGCTAGCCTTAGCTTCATAATTGGCTGCAGGCTAGGTTAGTCTACGTCAGACTGACTCAAAAATAAAGAAATATGTATGGAAAGTAGATTAGGACATATCATTTCTAAGATATTGACCCAGAGCACCCAGGCTCTGTGTGGGTGGGGAAGCACCCTTATAGAGGCAGGAGGAGGGGTAATGGGAAAGGAGGGTCCCAAAGGGGAGACCTGGAAAGGAAAAAAAAAACTTTTGAAATGTGTCTTAGTCAGGGTTTCTATTCCTGCACAAACATCATGACCAAGAAGCAAGATGGGGAGGAAAGGGTTTATTTGGCTTACACTTCCATACTGCTGTTCATCACCAAGGAAGCCAGGACTGGAACTCAAGCAGGTCAGGAAGCAGGACCTGATGCAGAGGCCATGGAGGGATGTTCTTTACTGGCTTCCTTGGTGATGAACAGCAGTATGGAAGTGTAAGCCAAATAAACCCTTTCCTCCCCATCTTGCTTCTTGGTCATGATGTTTGTGCAGGAATAGAAACCCTGACTAAGACAAATTGGTACCAGGAGTGGGGTATTCCTGTGACAACCTGACCATGTTTTGGGGAGGACTGTGGAAGGACTTTGGAACTTTGGGCTTGAAGATCCATCCGTTGTTAAATCTCTGTCGGATGTTGTGTAGGAGTTTGGAAGATAATGTTGAGAACACTGCAGAAGATGGAGGTCTGGTTTGTGAAATTTCAGAGGGAAAATTAAAGATTCTTTTCAGGGCCATTGCTGTTTTGATTGTGAAGATTCTGTAGTTCTGGTTAGCTGGGGCTGAAGAATCAGCTGTGATTAACAAGATACCAGAACTACCAAAGCAAAAACTTTGCATTACTGGGACTATTGATGCTGGTTAGCTGGAGCTAAGAAATTAGCGGTGATTAAGAAGAGACCAGCATCATTGAGGTGACATCTTCTGGGAAGTGTTTTCTGAAAGCACAAAGAGGCTGTGTTCCAGAGATGGCCAAGGTTGTACTCCTGCTGCAGTGGGTCTTGGTAATATGTAAGTGTCACACAGGTGGTACTGGTTTTGAAGGCATGAAGGGGTCACGCAAAGCAGCTGAGGTTTGGCACTGTGAGAGGCCATGGAAGGCCATTGGTGAAGGTGCAGCCTCAGTTGCAATTGACGGCCCAGGACTGAAGGGGTCATGCAGCCTTTTGGAGATGCCAGTACCATGAGATGATCACCAAGAGCAGCAGCAGCAGTTGAGTACAGGCATCTGGAGCCTAGAGGACTACGCGTGTGCTACAAGGGGCATGGCTGGAGAAGTGACCCAAGCCCTTGGAGGAGCCCAGAAGATCGTGAGTTGGATCCCAGACATTGGATGGTTGGAGATTGACTTTTGCTTTTGATTGTGACTGTGCCCTGATATTTTCCCTCTTGAAGGAAGAAACTGTTTTAGTGGAGCCCACAGTTAAGAGACTTTTAATTGTAAAAAGACTTTGGATTTTAAAAGAGATGGATATTTTAAAGAGATTGAAAATTTAAGAATATGTAAAGACTGTGGGACTTTTAAAGTTATTTAGATCTTGGGGATGAATAAGAATGTAAGGGTTGAGGCTTACTAGTGATGTGTTTGTGTGTCAAGTTGACAAGGGATCAATTGTACTGTCTAGTTTTGTGTCAACTTGACACAGCTGGAGTTACCACAGAGAAAGGAGCTTCAGTTGAGGAAATGCCTCCATGAGATACAACTGTAAGGCATTTTCTCAATTAGTGATCAAGGGGGAAGGGCCCCTTGTAGGTGGGACCATCTCTGGGCTGGCTGTCTTGGATTCTATAAGAGAGCAAGCTGAGCAAGCCAGAGGAGGCAAGCTAGTAAGGAACATCCCTCCATGGCCTCTGCATCAGCTCCTGCTCCCTGACCTGCCTGAGTTCCAGTCCTGACTTCCTTGGTGATGAACAGCAGCATGGAAGTGTAAGCCAAATAAACCCTTTCCTCCCCAACTTGCTTCTTGGTCCTGATGTTTGTGCAGGAATAGAAACCCTGACTAAGACAAAATGTAAACAAATAAAATATCCAAGAATAAAAAAAGAAACAAAATGCATGATATGAAGAGTCAACAAAACCAAGAGCTGACTGAGAAAAATCAATAAAATGGATAAACCCTTAGCCAAACTAACTAAAGGCTATAGAGAAAGAATCCAAATGAACAAAATAAGAAATGAAAAGGGAGACTTAGCTACAGAAACTGAGGACATCCAAAAATCATCATCATATCTTACTACAAAAGAATTGTACTCTTAAAGTAGAGAAACATTGACAAGATCAAGGATGAAATTCCTTTTATGATATCTCTATGAAGAGAGAACACTAGAGACCTTTGTCTCAGTCCCATCAGAAAAGCTTCAATCTTACACTAATACAATGTTTATATAAGCTACTCCCTTAAAGAACCAAAGTAAATTGAACTGAAGAACAAGAGACTGTTCCCCATAAGTTAGGAATGGCATTATCAGAAATGCTGTGGACAGTTTTCCTATCAGCTACAAATGCTTCCATAGTTATTTATAATTAAAGTGAAAATAGTTGTTTGGAAGAAAAAATATAAGTAAATATTTTTTTTATTTTATTATTGACATTTAACAAACAAAAAAAAAGAAAAAAGAAAAAAAGAAAAAAATACCTTGTTTGCTTACACATTGCTGATCTATAACAAGCTGCTTAGTTACAAATGTAATTAGGTTCTTGGGAATAATAATTTTATTCATAATACTTAAAATATTGGCTCATGTGAAGGTATTCGGAAACATATTTTCTCTTAGTATACTCATTGTAAACTTTCATTTAAACCATAGACTATAAGTACACTGTTATTTTTGTACTGCTTGGAAGATATAGCTGGGATATATAGGCTGTGGTAGAAAAAGAGTGTTGGAGCTTTGCTCCACCCATCAAATGTGTATGTATGTATATGTTTAAAGTTGAAGGTTTTGAAGCTTACTTCATCCACCGTGTGTGTTCGTGTGTGTGTGTGTGTGTGTGTGTGTATGTGTGTGTGTGTATGTGTGTGTGTATGTGTGTGTGTTTGTGTGTGTGTTAGAGAGAGAGAGAGAGAAAATATATATGTAAATTATGTGTGTGTGTGTTAAAGAGAGAGAGAGAGAGAGAGAGAGAGAGAGAGAGAGAGAGAGAAATTATGTATGATCCATCAACACTTCTGGCCAGTCCCACTGAGTATTTTGCTGGCAACAGATTGCTTCTTGCCAACCCCGTAGAATCAACCTTTGCTCCTTCAGAGAAAAGTCAGCTGGGTGATCAGCTACCAACTCTATGCACAGCCTCAGTTTGCCCTGGATGTCAAAGCTGGCCTTTGAAAAATGAAGATGTCAACATTTTACTTCAGGATTGCAAGCAACCTTTTCTTTCCTAGGCTCAATCCAAGAAGTATGTGCATCACTCATTTGTAAGTTTTCCAAAACAGAAGTCAGCAGTTATCACCTTCACAGCGGGATTTGGTACAGCTTCCAGCTCAGGCTCTTCTACCTACTTCTGGATCTTGGTCTCTCCTGAGCAGCAAGCACCAGCAATTCCAGCCCATACATCCCAAACATCATGATGCTCATTCTGCATATCGGGTACTCAAAGTTTCCACCTCCTATGGGTAACAGGTGAAGTGTCAGTGGAAAAGAGATGACTTTCCATGGAGTCAGCTCTTCCTTTCTCCTATCTGGTCTAGGCAGTGTTGGTTTTTCTCCTAGTGCTGAGTATCCACTAACAACCTAATGGTGTTAATGACTTTTTCTGAGCTGCCTCCATAGCCCTGTGAGTTTACTCCATTCTGTTACTCTTTAGCTGGTACTACTACTACCTGTGGGAGAGTCAAGGGAAGGCTCTTTCCCTGTACCTACATCTTTACTATTAGTCTACTCTACACTGAACAGTATTTTCTCATCAGAGAACAACATCAGTCAAGGCATCTGTAATCTTACTAGTGAAACTTCCAATATACCTCTGTTCCCATCCTGCAAGATCCAGTGGATTACTTCCCCAAAAACCAGTGTCCCCCACTTGATATTACATGGGCCATGCTTACCTGAGTTGAAATTCATGTGTAAATAGGACATATAATCCACCCAGCAAAGCCTGAAATATTGCCTTCTGGAGCCTGTATATCAAGGCACCACAGGAAAGTAGATGGAAGGCCATGCTGACACCATAGCCTTCACAACCTTAGTGAATCTATCAGTGAAAGCCTCCTCGAACAGTGCTGGGAGAAGATCAATGAGCAATTTCTCCAGAGACAACCAAGGTCTCATACTTCAGTGCCTTCTTCCTTATCAGCTCCAGGAATTGGGGTGGGCCATGAACTGCCATCCTGATTGGTTCTGGGAAAAATTCCAAGATAGAACAAACAAGTAAACTTTAACTCACACAAACACAAATCAGTGTCCAACAAGTATCACTAAAGGCTTACAATCTGATAAAGTTACTAAACATATTCTTTCAGTCTTCCTGTCTCTGGCCTCTAATCTCGGACCAGGGTAGTTGGGTGGGTGAAGTGCCAGAAGGTAAGTAGTTCCAGATCAGCCATGCAGTGGAGAACACCTAAATAAAGCCAAACATTTAAAAACAAAACCAAACAAACAAAAAGAGTGCTCCACACATTGAAGTATATGCCTTTCATTCCAGCCCTCAGGATGCAAAGATATGGAGATTTTGCTTTCTAGCCTGTTCCACATAATAAGTTACAGGCTACTTAGAACCATGAGTAAGAGTATTTAAATCACACATGCAAACTCACACACAACCACACACCCATACACATACACCACACATTTTTTGGGATTCTATTGCTGTGGTGAAAAGTCATAGCCAAAGGCAAGCTGAGGGTAAAAGGGTTTATTTGGCTCACCCTTCTACACTGTAGTCCATCATCAAAGCAAGCAAGGACAGAAAAACATGACAGGAACCTAGAAGCAAGAGCTGATGCAGAGGAAATGGAATGGTGCAACTTCTTGCCTTGTTCTCTGTAGTTTGCTTTCTTTTAGGACCACCAGACCAGGAATAGCACCACCATAAGTCAGCTGGACATCCCCATCAAGCACTAAGAAAATTCTCCATTGACCTGCTCAAAGCCCATACCTATGAAGCCATTTTCTGAACAGTTGTTCCTTCCTCTCAGATTACTCTAACATGTGTCAGTTGACATAAAACTATCCAGCACATCTTTCCCCTGTCAGCTTAACACATAAACGCTTTTTGAGACATAACCCTTCCCTTTTGGGTGGCGGGTGTTGATCACCAAGATCTCGGGTTAATAAATATCACAAATATAAAACATGAATAATTAAACCTTCACAACCTTTACAAATTCAATCACATCAAAAGTGCAGTCTCTGAAAAAAAAATCCAGTCTCCTCCAAGTCACCTGCCTGCCAGATCCACCTGCGGCACCTAGATGTACCCTGTCCACTGAGCTCCATTTTCCAGTCCATCGTTCTGCCTGCATTTCTGCAGGTCTCTCAGCATCTAGAATGTTCTAGTCAGTCTCTGCCCAAGGTCTCTTGCCTGCCAGGTTTCCTTAGGCCACACACAGCAGAGCAAATTTCACCTTGTACCCTGCACTCCACCTGCTTGCTCACAAATCTGCCCTGCTTTTCAGGAGGCTTGCTGGCACCAGAGACAACCCAAGAGCTAAAGGTCAGCATAAGAACAAAATCAACAACAGCCAAGGCAATATGGCAACTCCAAATCCCAGATATTCTACTACAGTAAGCTCTGGATATCCTAATGTAGCTGAAGCAGAACAAAATGATCTTATACTCAATTTTTTGAAGATGATAGACACCTTTAAAGAGAAAATAAATAAATCCGTTAACCAAACACAAGAAATATAATCAAACAGGTGAAGGAAACACATAAAACAGTTCAAGACATGAAAATAGAAGAGAAACCACTGAAGAAAATACAAACAGAGGCAATCTTAGGGATGGCAAACCTAGGTAAGAGAAGAGACACCAAATACACAAGCATCTTTAACATAATACAAGACATAGAAAAGAAAATTTCAGGTGTCAAAGATAAAATAGAAGTATTTGATACATCAGTCAAAGAAAATGTTAAATCGAAGGAGGTTCTGATGCACAACATCCAGGAAATTTGGAACACTATAAAAAGACCAAACCTAAGAACAATAGAAATAGAAGAAGAAGATTCTTAGCTCCAAAGATACAGAAAATAATTTCAACAAAATAATAAAAGAAAAATTTCCTAACCTAATGGTAGAGTTGCTTATAAACATACAAAAAGCTTAAACAACACCAAATAGATTGGACCAAAAAAATCCTCCTGCCACATAATAATTAAGACACTAAATGTAACAAACAAAAATTATATCAAAAGCTGCAAGGGGAAAAGGCCAAGTAATATATAAAGGGATACTTATTAGAATTACACCCAACTTCTCAAAAGAGAGTTTAAAATCCAGAAGGTCCTGGTGCAGACTCTAAGGGACCACAGATAGATGGCCCAGACTACTATACCCAGGTAAAACTTTACATCACTATATATGGAGAAAACAAGATTGTCCATGACAAAACAAATTTAAACCATGTCCATCCCCAAATACAGCCCCATAGGAGATACTAGAAGGAAAACTCCACTCAAGTAAGTTAACTCCACACAACAAATGAAATAATCCCATACTAGCAAACCCAAACTGGAAACACACACACACACACACACACACACACACACACACACACACACACACAGGCACACACACACATTCATAACCAACATCAAAACAGGAATCATCACTTATTGCTCATCAATATCTCTCAACATCAATGGGCTCAATTTTCCAGTCCAAAGACACAGACTAACAGAATGGATGTGAAAACAAGACCCTGAATTTGCTTCATAAAAGAAACAGAATTCAACAACAAAGATAGACATTACCTTAAAGTAAAGGGCAGGAAAAAGATTTTCTAAGCAAAAAGACCAAGAAGCAAGTCAGTGTAGCCATCATAATATATTTTGACTTTCAATGTACATTATGGAAGGACACTTCATATTCAAAAAATATAAAAATCCACTATAAGAATGTCTCAATTATGAATAGTTCCACAAATGCCAGGGAACACATATTTGTAAAAGATTACTAATGCTTAAATCACACTTCCAATATCATACATTGGTAGTGGGAGACTTCAACACCTTGCTTTAACCAAAAGACAGATTATCGAGGCAGAACCTAAGCAAAAAAATCAGAAATAATGAAACAAGGAGAAGTTATGAATCAAAGGGACTTAACAGATACCTTTAGAACATTTCACCCAAACAAGAAAGAATATACCTTCTCAGCACCCCATGGAACCTTCTCCAAAAGTGGCCATGTAGTTGCTTACCAAGCAAACCTTAAGAGATACATGAAAACTGAAATAATTACCTGTATCTTAACAGACCAAAATGGATCAAACTGGATTTCAACAGCAGTATAAACAACAGAAAGCCAACAAATTCCTGGAAACTAACAACCCTCTACTCAATGATTACTCAATGGGTCAGAGAAGAAATATATTAAAGACATTGTAAAATTCAATGAAGATGAAGGCAGAACATACCGAAACCTAAAGGATACAATGAAAGCAGTGTTAAGAGGCAAATTCATGCCCTTCCGCTCGACTCGAGACTCGAGCCCCGGGCTACCTTGCCAGCAGAGTCTTGCCCAACACCCGCAAGGGTCCACACGGGACTCCCCACGGGACCCTAAGACCTCTGGTGAGTGGATCACAGTGCCTGCCCCAATCCAATCACGCGGAACTTGAGACTGCGGTACATAGGGAAGCAGGCTACCCGGGCCTGATCTGGGGCATAAGTCCCTTCCGCTCGACTCGTGACTCGAGCCCCGGGCTACCTTGCCAGCAGAGTCTTGCCCAACACCCGCAAGGGTCCACACAGGACTCCCCACGGGACCCTAAGACCTCTGGTGAGTGGATCACAGTGCCTGCCCCAATCCAATCGCGCGGAACTCGAGACTGCGGTACATAGGGAAGCAGGGTACCCGGGCCTGATCTGGGGCACAAGTCCCTTCCGCTCGACTCGAGACTCGAGCCCCGGGCTACCTTGCCAGCAGAGTCTTGCCCACCACCCGCAAGGGTCCACACGGGACTCCCCACGGGACCCTAAGACCTCTGGTGAGTGGATCACAGTGCCTGCCCCAATCCAATCGCGCGGAACTTGAGACTGCGGTACATAGGGAAGCAGGCTACCCGGGCCTGATCTGGGGCACAAGTCCTTCCGCTCGACTCGAGACTCGAGCCCCGGGCTACCTTGACAGCAGAGTCTTGCCCAACACCCGCAAGGGCCCACACGGGACTCCCCACGGGACCCTAAGACCTCTGGTGAGTGGAACACAGCACCTACCCCAATCCAATCGCGTGGAACTTGAGACTGCGGTACATAGGGAAGCAGGGTACCCGGGCCTGATCTGGGGCACAAGTCCCTTCCGCTCGACTCGAGACTCGAGCCCCGGGCTACCTTGCCAGCAGAGTCTTGCCCACCACCCGCAAGGGTCCACACGGGACTCCCCACGGGACCCTAAGACCTCTGGTGAGTGGATCACAGTGCCTGCCCCAATCCAATCGCGCGGAACTTGAGACTGCGGTACATAGGGAAGCAGGCTACCCGGGCCTGATCTGGGGCACAAGTCCCTTCCGCTCGACTCGAGACTCGAGCCCCGGGCTACCTTGACAGCAGAGTCTTGCCCAACACCCGCAAGGGCCCACACGGGACTCCCCACGGGACCCTAAGACCTCTGGTGAGTGGAACACAGCGCCTACCCCAATCCAATCGCGTGGAACTTGAGACTGCGGTACATAGGGAAGCAGGCTACCTGGGCTTGATCTGGGGCACAAACCCCTTCCACTCCACTCGAGCCCCGGCTACCTTGCCAGCTGAGTCGCCTGACACCCGCAAGGGCCCACACAGGATTCCACACGTGATCCTAAGACCTCTAGTGAGTGGAACACAACTTCTGCCAGGAGTCTGGTTCGAACACCAGATATCTGGGTACCTGCCTTGCAAGAAGAGAGCTTGCCTGCAGAGAATACTCTGCCCACTGAAACTAAGGAGAGTGCTACCCTCCAGGTCTGCTCATAGAGGCTAACAGAGTCACCTGAAGAACAAGCTCTTAACAGTGACAACTAAAACAGCTAGCTTCAGAGATTACCAGATGGCGAAAGGCAAACGTAAGAATCCTACTAACAGAAATCAAGACCACTCACCATCATCAGAACGCAGCACTCCCACCCCACCTAGTCCTGGGCACCCCAACACAACCGAAAATCTAGACCCAGATTTAAAAACATTTCTCATGATGATGATAGAGGACATCAAGAAGGACTTTCATAAGTCACTTAAAGATTTACAGGAGAGCACTGCTAAAGAGTTACAGGCTCTTAAAGAAAAGCAGGAAAACACAGCCAAACAGGTGATGGAAATGAACAAAACCATACTAGAACTAAAAGGGGAAGTAGACACAATAAAGAAAACCCAAAGCGAGGCAACGCTGGAGATAGAAACCCTAGGAAAGAGATCTGGAACCATAGATGCGAGCATCAGCAACAGAATACAAGAAATGGAAGAGAGAATCTCAGGTGCAGAAGATTCCATAGAGAACATCGACACAACAGTCAAAGAAAATACAAAATGCAAAAGGATCCTAACTCAAAACATCCAGGTAATCCAGGACACAATGAGAAGACCAAACCTACGGATAATAGGAATTGATGAGAATGAAGATTTTCAACTTAAAGGGCCAGCTAATATCTTCAACAAAATAATAGAAGAAAACTTCCCAAACATAAAAAAAGAGATGCCCATGATCATACAAGAAGCATACAGAACTCCAAATAGACTGGACCAGAAAAGAAATTCCTCCCCACACATAATAATCAGAACAACAAATGCACTAAATAAAGATAGAATATTAAAAGCAGTAAGGGAGAAAGGTCAAGTAACATATAAAGGAAGGCCTATCAGAATTACACCAGACTTTTCAGCAGAGACTATGAAAGCCAGAAGAGCCTGGACAGATGTTATACAGACACTAAGAGAACACAAATGCCAGCCCAGGCTACTATACCCGGCCAAACTCTCAATTACCATAGAAGGAGAAACCAAAGTATTCCACGACAAAACCAAGTTCACACAATATCTTTCTACGAATCCAGCCCTTCAAAGGATAATAACAGAAAAGAAGCAATACAAGGACGGAAATCACGCCCTAGAACAACCAAGAAAGTAATCATTCAACAAACCAAAAAGAAGACAGCCACAAGAACAGAATGCCAACTCTAACAACAAAAATAAAAGGGAGCAACAATTACTTTTCCTTAATATCTCTTAATATCAATGGACTCAATTCCCCAATAAAAAGACATAGACTAACAGACTGGCTACACAAACAGGACCCAACATTCTGCTGCTTACAGGAAACCCATCTCAGGGAAAAAGACAGACACTACCTCAGAGTGAAAGGCTGGAAAACAATTTTCCAAGCAAATGGACTGAAGAAACAAGCTGGAGTAGCCATTTTAATATCGGATAAAATCGACTTCCAACCCAAAGTTATCAAAAAAGACAAGGAGGGACACTTCATACTCATCAAAGGTAAAATCCTCCAAGAGGAACTCTCAATTCTGAATATCTACGCACCAAATGCAAGGGCAGCCACATTCATTAGAGACACTTTAGTAAAGCTCAAAGCATACATTGCACCTCACACAATAATAGTGGGAGACTTCAACACACCACTTTCTTCAAAGGACAGATCGTGGAAACAGAAACTAAACAGGGACACAGTGAAACTAACAGAAGTTGTGAAACAAATGGACCTGACAGATATCTACAGAACATTTTATCCTAAAACAAAAGGATATACCTTCTTCTCAGCACCTCACGGGACCTTCTCCAAAATTGACCATATAATTGGTCACAAAACAGGCCTCAATAGATACAAAAATATTGAAATTGTCCCATGTATCCTATCAGACCACCATGGCCTAAGACTGATCTTCAATAACAACATAAATAATGGAAAGCCAACATTCACGTGGAAACTGAATAACACTCTTCTCAATGATACCTTGGTCAAGGAAGGAATAAAGAAAGAAATTAAAGACTTTTTAGAGTTTAATGAAAATGAAGCCACAACGTACCCAAACCTATGGGACACAATGAAAGCATTTCTAAGAGGGAAACTCATAGCGCTGAGTGCCTCCAAGAAGAAACGGGAGACAGCACATACTAGCAGCTTGACAACACATCTAAAAGCCCTAGAAAAAAGGAAGCAAATTCACCCAAGAGGAGTAGACGGCAGGAAATAATCAAACTCAGGGGTGAAATCAACCAAGTGGAAACAAGAAGAACTATTCAAAGAATTAACCAAACGAGGAGTTGGTTCTTTGAGAAAATCAACAAGATAGATAAACCCTTAGCTAGACTCACTAAAGGGCACAGGGACAAAATCCTAATTAACAAAATCAGAAATGAAAAGGGAGACATAACAACAGATCCTGAAGAAATCCACAACACCATCAGATCCTTCTACAAAAGGCTATACTCAACAAAACTGGAAAACCTGGACGAAATGGACAAATTTCTGGACAGATACCAGGTACCAAAGTTGAATCAGGATCAAGTTGACCATCTAAACAGTCCCATATCACCTAAAGAAATAGAAGCAGTTATTAATAGTCTCCCAATCAAAAAAAGCCCAGGACCAGATGGGTTTAGTGCAGAGTTCTATCAGACCTTCAAAGAAGATCTAATTCCAATTCTGCACAAACTATTTCACAAAATAGAAGTAGAAGGTACTCTACCCAACTCATTTTATGAAGCCACTATTACTCTGATACCTAAACCACAGAAAGATCCAACAAAGATAGAGAACTTCAGACCAATTTCTCTTATGAATATCGATGCAAAAATCCTCAATAAAATTCTCGCTAACCGAATCCAAGAACACATTAAAGCAATCATCCATCCTGACCAAGTAGGTTTTATTCCAGGGATGCAGGGATGGTTTAATATACGAAAATCCATCAATGTAATCCATTATATAAACAAACTCAAAGACAAAAACCACATGATCATCTCGTTAGATGCAGAAAAAGCATTTGACAAGATCCAACACCCATTCATGATAAAAGTTTTGGAAAGATCAGGAATTCAAGGCCCATACCTAAACATGATAAAAGCAATCTACAGCAAACCAGTAGCCAACATCAAAGTAAATGGAGAGAAGCTGGAAGCAATCCCACTAAAATCAGGGACTAGACAAGGCTGCCCACTTTCTCCCTACCTTTTCAACATAGTACTTGAAGTATTAGCCAGAGCAATTCGACAACAAAAGGAGATCAAGGGGATACAAATTGGAAAAGAGGAAGTCAAAATATCACTTTTTGCAGATGATATGATAGTATATATAAGTGACCCTAAAAATTCTACCAGAGAACTCCTAAACCTGATAAACAGCTTCGGTGAAGTAGCTGGATATAAAATAAACTCAAACAAGTCAATGGCCTTTCTCTATACAAAGAATAAACAGGCTGAGAAAGAAATTAGGGAAACAACACCCTTCTCAATAGTCACAAATAATATAAAATATCTTGGCGTGACTCTAACTAAGGAGGTGAAAGATCTGTATGATAAAAACTTCAAATCTCTGAAGAAAGAAATTAAAGAGGATCTCAGAAGATGGAAAGATCTCCCATGCTCATGGATTGGCAGGATCAACATTGTAAAAATGGCTATCTTGCCAAAAGCAATCTACAGATTCAATGCAATCCCCATCAAAATTCCAACTCAATTCTTCAACGAATTGGAAGGAGCAATTTGCAAATTTGTCTGGAATAACAAAAAACCTAGGATAGCAAAAAGTCATCTCAAGGATAAAAGAACTTCTGGTGGAATCACCATGCCAGACCTAAAGCTTTACTACAGAGCAATTGTGATAAAAACTGCATGGTACTGGTATAGAGACAGACAAGTAGACCAATGGAATAGAATTGAAGATCCAGAAATGAACCCACACACCTATGGTCACTTGATCTTCGACAAGGGAGCTAAAACCATCCAGTGGAAGAAAGACAGCATTTTCAACAATTGGTGCTGGCACAACTGGTTGTTATCGTGTAGAGGAATGCGAATCGATCCATACTTATCTCCTTGTACTAAGGTCAAATCTAAGTGGATCAAGGAACTTCACATAAAACCAGAGACACTGAAACTTATAGAGGAGAAAGTGGGGAAAAGCCTTGAAGATATGGGCACAGGGGAAAAATTCCTGAACAGAACAGCAATGGCTTGTGCTGTAAGATCGAGAATCGACAAATGGGACCTAATGAAACTCCAAAGTTTCTGCAAGGCAAAAGACACCATCAATAAGACAAAAAGACCACCAACAGATTGGGAAAGGATCTTTACCTATCCTAAATCAGATAGGGGACTAATATCCAACATATATAAAGAACTCAAGAAGGTGGACTTCAGAAAATCAAATAACCCCATTAAAAAATGGGGCTCAGAACTGAACAAAGAATTCTCACCTGAGGAATACCGAATGGCAGAGAAGCACTTGAAAAAATGTTCAACATCCTTAATCATCAGGGAAATGCAAATCAAAACAACCCTGAGATTCCACCTCACACCAGTCAGAATGGCTAAGATCAAAAATTCAGGTGACAGCAGATGCTGGCGAGGATGTGGAGAAAGAGGAACACTCCTCCATTGTTGGTGGGAGTGCAGGCTTGTACAACCACTCTGGAAATCAGTCTGGCGGTTCCTCAGAAAACTGGACATAGTACTACCGGAGGATCCAGCAATACCTCTCCTGGGCATATATCCAGAAGATGCCCCAACAGGTAAGAAGGACACATGCTCCACTATGTTCATAGCAGCCTTATTTATAATAGCCAGAAGCTGGAAAGAACCTAGATGCCCCTCAACAGAGGAATGGATACAGAAAATGTGGTACATCTACACAATGGAGTACTACTCAGCTATTAAAAAGAATGAATTTATGAAATTCCTAGCCAAATGGATGGACCTGGAGGGCATCATCCTGAGTGAGGTAACACATTCACAAAGAAACTCACACAATATGTATTCACTGATAAGTGGATATTAGCCCCAAACCTAGGATACCCAAGATATAAGATATAATTTGCTAAACACATGAAACTCAAGGAGAATGAAGACTGAAGTGTGGACACTATGCCCCTCCTTAGATTTGGGAACAAAACACCCATGGAAGGAGTTAAAGAGACGGAGTTTGGAGCTGAGATGAAAGGATGGACCATGTAGAGACTGCCATAGCCAGGGATCCACCCCATAATCAGCATCCAAACGCTGACACCATTGCATACACTAGCAAGATTTTATTGAAAGGACGCAGATGTAGCTGTCTCTTGTGAGACTATGCCGGGGCCCAGCAAACACAGAAGTGGATGCTCACAGTCAGCTAATGGATGGATCATAGGGCTCCCAATGGAGGAGCTAGAGAAAGTAGCCAAGGAGCTAAAGGGATCTGCAACCCTATTGGTGGAACAACATTATGAGCTAACCAGTACCCCGGAGCTCTTGACTCTAGCTGCATATATATCAAAAGATGGCCTAGTCGGCCATCACTGGAAAGAGAGGCCCATTGGACTTGCAAACTTTATATGCCCCAGTACAGGGGAATACCCGGGCCAAAAAGGGGGAGTGGGTGGGCAGGGGAGTGGGGGTGGGTGGATATGGGGGACTTTTGGTATAGCATTGGAAATGTAAATGAGTTAAATACCTAATAAAAAATGGAAAAAAAAAAAAAGAATGTTTTGCCATTGAATCCATACAAATCCTTTTTTTTTTTTTTTTTTTTTTTTTTTTTCCTAAGACTGCAGTGTACTAAACAGATGGGCCAATGCCCACCTCTTAGACAATCACTATGACTGAAGGAGTAAAGAACCTTCTTACCTCGTTTGGGTGCTTTGCTACTGTCTCAGGATCTGAAGAAAGGGAGGGTAAGTTGCTAAGTAGGAAACTACAGTCTGTTTATAAAAAATAAGAAGTGCATTATTTGCAAGATACCCACTGAGGCTGCATATGATGGTATCCTGGCCTATGAAATATGTGTACAGAGATGTGTACTTCTCAGTGGTCCTCCACACCCCAGATCAGTCACTGTGTGAGTAGAGAAGGCTCTGAGCAGTAAGCAAGATAAGGATTGGGAAGGTCTACATGTCTGCATGGTTATCTATATGGCAAGTTGTGACAAAACCATGTTACCAATGTATAACATGCTTGATATTGGTAAAATATATATTTCAATTACAAAAAAAAAAAAGGCAAATTCATAGCACTAAGTTCCAATTGAGTACTACTCAGCTATTAACAAAATGGATTTATGAAATTCTTGGACAAATGGATGTATCTGGAGGATATCATCCTTAGTGAGATAACCCAATCACAAAAGAAGTCATTAGATATGCACTCACTTATAAATGGATATTAGCCTAGAAACATAGAACAGCCAAGATTCAATTTGCAAAACACAAGAAAATCAAGAAGAATGAAGAACAATTTGTGGATAATTCATTCCTCCTTAGAATAGGGAACAAAATATCCATGAAAGGAGTTACAGAGACAAAGTTTGGAGCTAAGATGAAAGAATGGACTATCCAGAGACTACCCCGCCTGGGGATCCATCCCATAGTCAGCCACCAAGCCCAGACACTATTGCATATGTCAGAAAGATTTTGCTGAAGGGACCCTGTTATAGCTGTCTCATATGAGTGCCTGGCAAATACAGAAGTGGATGCTCACATTCATCTATAATATCAAACACAGGGTCCCCAATGGAGAAGCTAGAGAAAGCACCCAAGAAGCTGAAGGGGTCTGCAACCCTATAGGTGGGAACAACAATATGAACTAACCAGTACCCCCAGAGCTCATACCTCTAGCTGCATATGTAGCAGAAGATAGCCTAGTCGGCCATCACTGGGAAGAGAGGCCCCTTGGTATTGCAAACTTTATATACCCCAGTACAGGGAAATGCCAGGGCCAAGAAGCAGGAGTGGGTGGGTAGGGGAGCAGGGTGGGGGGAACTTTCGGGGTAGCATTTCAAATGTATATAAAGAAAATATCTAATTTAAAAATAAGATACAATTTGCAAAACACATGAAACTGAAGAAGAACGAAGACCAAAATGTGGACACTTTGCCCCTTCTTAGAAATGGAAACAATCACCCATGGAAGGAGTTACAGAGAAAAAGTTTGGAGCTGAGACAAAAGGATAGACCATCTAGAGACTGCAATATCCAGGGATCCATCCCATAATTAGCCTCCAAACGGTGACACCATCGCATACACTAGCAAGCATTTGCTGCAAGGACCCTGATATAGCTGTCTCTTGTGAGACTAGGCTGGGGCCTAGCAAACACATAAGTGGATGCTCACAGTCAGCTATTGGATGGAGCACAGGGCCCCCAATGGAGGAGCTAGAGAAAGTATCCAAGGAGCTAAAGAGATCTGCAACCCTGTAGGTGCAACAACATTATGAACTAACCAGTACCCAGGAGCTCTTGACTCTAGCTGCATGTGTATCAAAGGATGGCCTAGTGGGCCATCACTGGAAAGAGCCCCATTGGACATGCAAACTTTATATGCTCCAGTACAGGGGAATGCCAGGGCCAAAAAATGGGAATGGGTGGGTAGGGAAGTGGGAGGGAGGGTATGGGGGACTTTTGGGATAGTATTGGAAATGTAATTGAGGAAAATACGTAATAAAAAAATATTAAAAAAAAAAGAAAAAGAAAAAAAAAGAATTAGCAAGGTACTTGCTGCTGGGTTAAACTTTTGTTGGTCTGCTCCCGAGTAGACTCCATATCCTGGTCCATCCTAGAGCAACCACTGCATTCAGAGTCTTGGAGCTGCTGCTGGGAGCCTGGTAGACTTGGAACCCATCAACCACCCCCCACCCCCATCCCCGAATACTGCTCTCCTTTCTTCCATCCATTCCACCCCTTCTACCTGATCCTTCCTGCTGTGGCAGACTTCTAGTTGGTCTGCTCTGTGAAGACTCCATATCCCAATCTATCCTAGAGGACCTGCTGCACTCAGAGCAGTTGTTCTACCAGTGCCTGACAAATACAGATGTGGATACTCACAGTCTACCATTGGCTGAGCACAGGATCCCCAATGAATGACCTACAGAAAGGACCCAAGGAGCTGACAGGTTTTGCAGCACCATAGGAGGAACAACATTATGAACTAACCATTATCCCCAGAGTTCCCAGGAACTAAACCACCAACTAAAGACTACACATCATGGGACTCATGGCTCCTATGCTCATAGATTGATAGAATTAACATAGTAAAAATGGCCATTCTGCCAAAGGCAATCTATAGATTCAATGTAATCCCCATCAAAATCCCAACACAATTCTTCAAAGACATAGAAAGAGCAATTCTCAAATTTGTCTGGAAAGGAAAAAATCCCAGAATAGTGAAAACAATTCTTAACAGTAGAAGAGCAGCTGGGGGAATCACCATCCCTGACATGAAGCTTTACTACAAAGCAATGGTGATAAAAACTGCACAGTATTGGTAGAGAGACAGACATGTTGAACAATAGAATAGAATTGAAGACCCAGAAATAAAAGCTCACACTTATGGTCATTTGGTCTTTGACAAAAACACCAAAAATATACAATGGAATAAAGAAAGCATCTTCAATAAATGATGCTGGTCTAACTGGCTGTTTGTTTGTAGAAGAATGAAAATAGACCCACATTTGTCACCTTGTACAAAGCTCAAGTCCAAGTGGATTAAGGATCTCAACATAAATCAAGACACACTGAATCTAGTAGAAGAGAAAGTGAAAAAGAGTCTTCAAGGATAGCTAAAAGCAGTCCATGTCGGGGAATCTCAGGGACAAACAGAGACCTGGGGTGGGTCAAGCTCCTGGGAGGATATGGGAATTACCCTGGGTGAGACTCAAGGAGCTAGGAATAAGGAGACTGAAATGGCCACTTCCTGTAGCCAGGCAGGATTTCCAGTGGAAGGAGGGGGACAACAACGTACCCACAAAACCTTCCATCCAAAAATGTCCCTGCCTACAAGATATACAGGGATAAAGATGGAGCTGAGATTGAAGGAATAACCAACCAATGAGTGCACAAACTTGAGACCTACCTCATAGAGGAGAGCCAAACCCTGACACTCTTGATGATACTTGGTTGCACTTCAGGACAGAAGCCTAGCATAAACATCATGTGAGGATTCATACAGCAAGTGATGGCAACAGATGGACATGCACAGCCAAATATTAGGCAGAATTCAGGGAATCTTTTGATATAGTCAGAGGAAGGATTGAGGGAGCCAGATGGGTCAAGTATACCAGAAGGAGACCTAGAGAGCCAAGTCACCTGGACCCTTTGGGCATTCATAGAGATTGAGCCACCAACCAAAAAGCATGCATGGTCCAGACCTAGGGCCCCTACAAATGTGGAGCAGATGTGAAGCTTGGTCTTAATGTGTGTCACCTAACAAGTAGATGGGGGGTTGTCTCTTATTGAACTTTGCTGCCTTCTATTGGAATCTATGGGAACCTAGTGGGGCTGCCTTGTTTGGCCACAGTAGGAGAGGATGCATTTGTTCCTGATGCAACTTGGTTTGCCAGGGTGGTGTGGTAGCTGATGGGGTTGCATAGTGAATACCTTTCCTTCTCTTGGGAGAATGGGAGGAGGAAATGATGAGAAAGGGTCGAAGGGTAGGCCTAGGAGGAAAGGGAAGGCAGGATGTGATCAAATGGTAAAGTGCATAAATGAATGAGTGAAAATAAACAGAAATGATAAATAGGGAGCTAGACATGTTTAACATTTAAACTTTGTCAACTGCAAACTGAATAGAAATGTGTTCTCCCTGAAATATGTTAGCAACCTATGTATTCATGAGCTACTTATAATTAAACTAAATAATGATTAAATATGCAAAAGTTTTGGTATATGATAAAGTTGTGAGGATTGGTGTGAAGCTTGGTTGCTATAGTTAGTATGTACTTATAACTGATAATTAGCATATGCAAATTATACACACACAATGTTGTTCAGTCAGACATCATCCTACAGATATAAATAGGTAGGGTTATATTTATTTTAGTTCCTTATCTCCCCCCTCTGCACATTGTTTCTTTCTCCTCTCTTATCAGTATATGCTTAAAGTTTATACTATAAAAATTGTTCAGGTTTTTTATTCTTTTGAATTTTATTTACTTATTTGTCACAGCTTTTATTCCATTCCTGAGCAGGGATAAGATGAAGTCAAGAGAGACCGGAAGGAAAGTGCTAAGGGATTCTAGCTCCATGTCAGGAGGAAGTTTTGTGGATTTTGATATTAGTTATTTAGATAAGTAGATAGAATGACATAGAATTTCTCCTCTGCAGTCTCAACCTACAGGGTGTGGAGATAACTCTTATGTATTATTACATCCTGTTAATGGGGTTCACAGATCCAGTGAATGGATAGAAAAACACTTTACAAAGTAAAACACATCCAGAGATTTCTTGGATTGACTTAGGACATTGGTATTACTTTGATATATCTACACAGTGATTATCTAAAAACAAACAAACAAACAAACACACCATCAATATGCACAAGGTCACCAAATATTTGAAATGTAATTAATTAAATATAATGCCAAACTGGTAAGCTTTCCTGCAACATAGATACCTGCTTCCTTGTGAATCTGTATCTGTGAGTGCTTTTTTTCCCTTTTCAAACATAGGCCTGGAGAGATGATGGCTCAGTAAGTAAGAGTCTTGGTTGCTCTTTCAGACAACCTGAGTTCAATTCTAGACAATTACCTGGTAGCTGATAACCATCTATACAGGGTTCTGATGCCTTTTTCTGTCATGCCAGCTTACATAGTAATAGAACAGGAATAAACATAAAATGCATACAGAAATAAATGTTGTACATTGACAAATTCCTAATTTCCTCTACTCATCCATAGTTTAGGAGCTCAAACTCTGGAGCCCAAAGCACCCTGACCTATTGCTCTCCAGCTGAGCTCAATGGACACACCTGAAATTTCACATGCTCTCTTCACAGAGCCACACAACTGTTGATGATCACCATCCAAGTTTTAATTAATTGGGCCATTTTCTTTATTACTTTGTGAAACTGAGTCCTTTTTTCTTTAAGAACTTCTTTGACTAGGTGTATAGCTACATGTATATTATGTGGGTTTGTGTATGTGAAAGGGGGCATTCACAGAGGCCAGAAAAGAGGGTCCTATCACCTGAAGCCTGAGTTCCATTGGACAGACACCTGATTATTAGCTCTGAAACAGAACTTTGCTCCTCTGCAAAAGCAGCGTGTGCTCTCCACCAATGAAGAGTCTCTCTCCATCTATGCCTTGTTTATTTTAAGAATACAAATGCACGTTAAATGTGGGGAAATCTCAGGTGAGTCCTAAGGAACAAGGTCAGGGAACTGTTGAGATAGGAAGACAGGTTGCAAGGGAAGACAGAAAGAAGGAGTGTAAGAGAGATTTGTTGTTTGGTTTTTCTTCTTCTTTACCTTAGGCCAGCCTAAATGTCCATATGGGTCCCACCTTAGCTGATAACTTTATCCATCTTCCAAAGATTGTGAAAGGCCTGGCATCAATGTGTACATTTTAACTTCACTCCAGAGGGCATTTGTAGCAGAGTCCTTAAATTTAGATACTTTATTCAATTCAGACAGTAACAATGATGTGTAAATGAAGAACTCATATTCTAAGTGTTCAATAAATGCAGAGTAACAAATTATTTTATTGATGGTTTACTATACAGAAAAGGGGTATAATGACTTGGCAGAGGGAGTCTTTTTTCTTTTGTTCTTTTTTTTATTACAACTGAAGAATTAAAGTACATTTGTTTTGTAAAGTACATGCTTTATGTAGTGGAGAGACCTGCATATTATGGGATACCTTTATATAAAATATGGGTGTGTCATAGAGTTTTGGAGTCCACTGGAATAAGGCTTTAGAGACATGTGGCATAATGGATGGATACAGAGGTTCCAGTAGTCACTTCATTAAAGCATGATAAAAAGATCAAGATTACAAAGCCAGACTGGAAATCCTGTTTACTTTGCCCTATGTTGTCTTCTTTCCTTTAGGCATCTCGGTTGAGTCCAAGGTGCCTTGAAATCTGAATGTACTAGATATTAATTGTGATCCTTTTAATCTTCCTTCATAGGAGGTGTGACTATGTTGCTCAAATTGTTTAAATATTTTGTGCACATAACTGATCAGCCACCCAGGAGGGTTGTACATGTAATCCAGGCAAAGTACAAGGGAAATAAGTGTCAAGAAAAGTTTCATTTTATACATTTCCAATTTCTTTTTTTTGTGTGTGTGTTCTTTCCACAACAATACTCTTTTTTTTTAAATTAGGTATTTTCCTCGTTTACATTTTCAATGCTATCCCAAAGGTCCCCCATACCCACCCCCCAACCCCCTACCCACCCATTCCCCCTTTTTGGCCCTGGCATTCCCTTGTACTGGGGCATATAAAGTTTGCAAGTCCAATGGACCTCTCTTTGCAGTGATGGCCGACTAGGCCATCTTTTGATACATATGCAGCTAAAGACAAGAGCTCCTGAGTACTGGTTAGTTCATATTGTTGTTCCAACTATAGGGTTGCAGTTCCCTTTAGCTCCTTGGGTAATTTCTCTAGCTCCTCCATTGGAGGCCGTGTCACCCATCCAATAGCTGACTGTGATCATCCACTACTGTGTTTGCTAGGCCCCGGCATAGTCTCACAAGAGAGCTATATCTGGGTCCTTTCAGCAAAATCTTGCTAGTGTATGCAATGGTGTCAGCATTTGGAAGCTGATTATGGGATGGATCCCTGCATATGGCAATCACTAGATGGTCCATCCTTTCCTCACAGCTCCAAATTTTGTCTCTGTAACTCCTTCCATGGGTGTTTTGTTCCCATTTCTAAGAAAGGGTAAAGGGTCCACATTTTGGTCTTCGTTCTTCTTGAATTTCATGTGTTTGGCAAGTTGTATCTTATATCTTGGGTATCCTAAGTTTCTGGGCTAATATCCACTTATCAGTGAGTACATATTGTGCGAGTTCCTTTGTGATTGGGTTACTTCACTCAGGATGATACCCTCCAGGTCCATCCATTTGCCTAGGAATTTCATAAATTCATTTTTTAATAGCTGAGTAGTATTCCATTGTGTAAATGTACCACATTTTCTGTATCCATTCATCTGTTGAGGGACATCTGGGTTCTTTCCAGCTTCTGGCTATTATAAACAAGGCTGCTATGAACATAGTGGAGCATGTGTTCTTCTTACCAGTTGGGACATTTTCTGGATATATGCCCAGGAAAGGTATTGTGGGATTCTCCTGTAGTACTATGTCCAATTTTCTGAGGAACGGCCAGACTGATTTCCAGAGTGGATGTACAAGCTTGCAATCCCACCAACAATGGAGGAGTATTCCCCTTTCTCCACATCCTCGCCAGCATCTGCTGTCACCTGAGTTTTTGATCTTAGCCATTCTGACTGGAGTGAAGTGGAATCTCAGTGTTGTTTTGATCTGTATTTCCCTGATGATTAAGGATGTTGAACATTTTTTCAGGTGCTTCTCTGCCATTCGATATTCCTCAGGTGAGAATTCTTTGTTCAGCCCTGAGCCCCATTTTTCATGGGGTTATTTGACTTTCTGGAGTCCACCTTCTTGAGTTCTTTATATATATTGGATATTAGTCCCCTATCCGATTTGGGATAGGTAAAGATCCTTTCCCAATCTGTTGGTGGCCTTTTTGTCTTATTGATGTTGTCTTTTGATTTGCAGAAGCTTTGCAATTTTATGAGGTCCCATTTATCGATTCTTGATCTTACAGCACAAGCCATTGTTGTTCTATTCAGGAATTTTTCCCCTGTACCCATATCTTCGAGGCTTTTCCCTACTTTCTCCTCTATAAGTTTCAGTGTGTCCGGTTTTATGTGGAGTTCCTTAATCCACTTAGATTTGACCTTAGTACAAGGAGATAGAAACGGATCAATTCGCATTCTTCTACATGATAACTGCCAGTTGTGCCAGTACCATTTGTTGAAAAGGCTGTCTTTTTTCTACTGGATGGTTTTAGCTCCCTTGACAAAGATCAAGTGACCATAGGTGTGTGGATTCATCTCTGGGTCTTCAATTCTGTTCCATTGGTCTACTTGTCTGTCACTACATTTCCAATTTCAAACAGACTTTTTCTTCCCATGAAATACCAGTGTTTTCCATTCCTGGGCCCATCTAACCTTTCTGACTCTGAACCAGATAGTGAGGTTGGTAACAGTCAAAGACCACACAGAGAGAACATCCAGGTTTATAAGTATAGAACTAAGCATCTAGTTAGTTTGTCTGGGGAGAAGCCAGGTATCAATGCCAAACTGTGTTTCTGACTCCAATTGGCCCCTGTTCCCTCCACCCTTCCAACTGTTCCTCCATGTCAAGCTCAGTCTCCAAGACACCAGTCACTGTACATCCTTATGTTTCCAACCATCTGAGCAGTATCAGAAACCATGGGCTCCTAGGTCCCCAGATGAAAGATGTATATCAAGCCTATTGTTTATTCAAATCCAGAACTCATATTTCCCAATTTGCTGCCAACAACAACAACAACGTCTGAACACCTGGTGTTAGACACAGCACTCACCACATGTATGGCATATATCTGTAACAAATGAACTCTTTTTGGGCTGCCTTTTTGCCCTGAGTGTATCTATGGGCTCCTGAGCCAATACATCATAGCACTCCAGAGGGGCAGTGTATTGTTTCTCATTCATCTTGGTCCAGTTGGCTGTTGATGCGAAAGGTCCTTCAGGGTGGGTGTACTGGCTAGTTTTGTGTCAACTTGACACAGCTGGAGTTATCACAGAGAAAGGAGCTTCAGTTGAGGAAATGCCTCCATGAGATCCAACTGTAAGGCATTTTCTCAATTAGTGATCAAGGGGGAAAGGCCCCTTGTGGGTGGGACCATCTCACGGCTGGTAGTCTTGGTTCTATAAGAAAGCAGGCTGAGCAAGCCAGGTGAGGCAAGCCAGTAAAGAACATCCCTCCATGGCCTCTGCATCAGCTCCTGCTCCCTGACCTGTTTGAGTTCCAGTCCTGACTTCCTTTGGTGATGAACAGCAGCATGGAAGTGTAAGCCGAATAAACCCTTTCCTCCCCAACTTGTTTCTTGGTCATGATGTTTCTGCAGGAATAGAAACCCTGACTAAGACAAATTGGTACCAGCAGAGTGGGGTATTCCTGTGACAACCTGACCATGTTTTGGGGAGGACTGTGGAAGGACTTTGGAACTTTGGTCTTGAAGATCCATCCATTGTTAAGAGCTCTGTCAGATGTTGTGTAGGAGCTTGGAAGATAATGTTGAGAACACTGCAGAAGATGGAGGTCTGGTTTGTGAAATTTCAGAGGGAAAATTAAAGACTCTTTTCAGGGCCATTGCTGATTTGAATGTGAAGATTCTGTAGTTCTGGTTAGCTGGGGCTGAAGAATCAGCTGTGATTAACAAGATACCAGAACTACCAAAGCAAAAACTTTGCATTACTGGGACTATTGATGCTGGTTAGCTGGAGCTAAGAAACTAGCGGTGATTAAGAAGAGACCAGCATCATTGAGGTGACATCTTCTGGGAAGTGTTTTCTGAAAGCACAAAGAGGCTGTGTTCCAGAGATGGCCAAGGTTGTACTCGTGCTGCAGCAGGACTTGGTAATATGTAAGGGTCACCCAGGTGGTACTGGTTTTGAAGGTATGAAGGGGTCACGCAAAGCAGCTGAGGCTCGGCACTGTGAGAGGCCATGGAAGGCCATTGGTGAAGGTGCAGCCTCGGTTGCAATTGAAGGCGCAGGACTGAAGGGGTCATGCAGTGTTTTGGAGATGCCAGTACCATGAGATGACCACCAAGAGCAGCAGCAGCAGTTGAGTACAGGCATCTGGAGTCTAGAGGATGACGCCTGTGCTACAAAAGGCCTGGCTGGAGAAGTGACCCAAGCCCTTGGAGGAGCCCAGAAGATCGTGAGTTGGATCCCAGACATTGGATGGTTGGAGATTGACTTTTGCTTTTGATTGTGACTGTGCCCTGATATTTTCCCTCTTGAAGGAAGAAACTGTTTTAGTGGAGCCCACAGTTAAGAGACTTTTAATTGTAAAAAGACTTTGGATTTTAAAAGAGATGGATATTTTAAAGAGATTGAAAATTTAAGAATATGTAAAGACTGTGAGACTTTTAAAGTTATTTAGAATGGGGATGAATAAGATTGTAAGGGTTGAGACTTACTAGTGATGTTTTTGTGTGTCAAGTTGACAAGGGGTCAATTGTACTGGCTAGTTTTGTGTCAACTTGACACAGCTGGAGTTATCACAGAGAAAGGAGCTTCAGTTGAGGAAATGCCTCCATGAGATCCAACTGTAAGGCATTTTCTCAATTAGTGATCAAGGGGGAAAGGCCCCTTGTGGGTGGGACCATCTCACGGCTGGTAGTCTTGGTTCTATAAGAAAGCAGGCTGAGCAAGCCAGGTGAGGCAAGCCAGTAAAGAACATCCCTCCATGGCCTCTGCATCAGCTCCTGCTCCCTGACCTGTTTGAGTTCCAGTCCTGACTTCCTTTGGTGATGAACAGCAGCATGGAAGTGTAAGCCGAATAAACCCTTTCCTCCCCAACTTGTTTCTTGGTCATGATGTTTCTGCAGGAATAGAAACCCCGACTAAGACAATGGGCATGGAGAAATCACTGTTGTAGAAGTTGACATTGGAGATCTGAGTGCATTGTTTGAATCCAGGTAGGAGGGCATTGACCTGGGAGTCATTCACCCTACATCCTTGCAAATCCAGAGTCTCAAGAGTGCTTACCACTTTCATGAGGAGACACCTCAGAGCCATAAGATCAAAATCCAGTAAAACCACACCTCTCAATCCCAGATGTTTTAGCTGAAAGAGGATCTGACAGCAGGAGAAGGAATCCAGGTCTCTCTGTGAAATTAGGGAGTAACTAATGGAGAGGGTCTTCAAGGGTGTCACAAGGAACCTAGGGTTAAAGGAGACAGAGAGTTAGTTCAGTCAAATGGTCTTGTAGAGGTTTGGCAGGGATATACTGAGTGGTAGAAAGAACCAGGTGCATGCCCCAAGTTCAGTTTGACTAAATGATCAAGGACATCATTTATGATACTTTCTATTGGAACCTGTTCAGTCCATTCAACCCCACAATTCATCTCCTGTCCTCACTCTCAAGCTAAAAATCAATTCATTCCTCAAGCCCAGAAAGCACTCAGAAGAAATTTCCATCCCATGAAATTTTTGACAGGATCCCAATATTTGCTGTGTGTTCACTGAATCTGCATACTTTCATTCCCACTGCAGTCATGCTTGCTCTCATTTACAGCCCAAGCTCTACCTCCTATCCCATGCACTCAGTGCTACTTGGGCTCAAAATATTTCACTCATGGAAACTGGGTAAATATAGAAGGCTACTCTCATAGTTCAGACCATATAACCCATGTTCACAATGTGCCAATGAGTACCCTTACTCCTCACTACAGTCTCCCCTTTCTCTTCCCTTTCCATTTGATTCTGTGGGAATGATTTCAATTACAACTAATTTTTACTAGCTCTAACCTACTATTTACACCCAATCGCTTCTCTCCATCAGGAGTTCTCATCTGAGACACTGATTTACCTTGTAAAATTTCCCTTGTTTATCTCAGTGTACATAGAAACAAGACATAACTTTCTGATTCTTATTGGTCTCTAAATGTTTGTTCCTAGTGGCTGGCTGGCATCATGTACCACTAATCCTTATGATAAGACAGACAGACTTGCTCTGATAGCTGAACCAGCTCTCCATTATGGCCTACCCTAGGACCTGATTCATCTGGGATATGAGAAAATGGACGCAGAACATGAAAAGTTGCTGGAGACAGTTGAATAAGAAGAACTAAGAAGTAAACTTGTTGATACACTTGGCTTCTCTGACTCTTGTTCTATTGAAAATAGGGAAGGTGATACCAGGAAGGGATACCAGGAAGACTTTTCAAAGATTTCACAGCTGCCCAAAGTAGTGAACAAAATATGCCAACTCTAACAGGGTCCAATTCAACTCCAATTCAGTGATGTGCTCTGCATAAAAAATATTCAAGGGGGCGCAGAGTTGGCAGACAACCCCAAGGTCCCCAGAGGACTCTCTACAGTATCTTAGGACCCCCTGGTGAATGGAACACAAGTTCTGTTCCAATCTAATAGTGCTGGACCTGAGACAGCATTAATTAGGGAAACAGAAAATGCGGCCTGACCAGGGTCACAAGTTCCTTCCTTTTGGCGCCAGGACCTGGTCACCTTAGGCATGAAGTCAGCGGACACCCCCAAGGTCACTAGAGGACTCTCTACTTGATCTTAGGACCTCTGGTGAGTAGAACACAACTTCTGCCAGTAGGCAGATTCAAACGCCAGATATCTGGGCACCTTCCCTATAAAAGGAGAGCTTGCCTGCAGAGAGTGCTCTGACTACTGAAACTCAGGAGAGAGCTAGTCTCCCAGGTCTGCTGATGAGGGCTAACAGAATCACGACATCAACAAGCTCTAACCAGAGACAACTATAACAAATATGTCCAGAGAATACCAGATGAAGAAAGGCAAACGTAAGAATCTTACTAACAGAAACGAAGACCAATCACCAACATCAAAACGCAGCACTCCCAACTTGTCCAGCCCTGGGCACCCCAACACACCTGAAAATCTAGACCTGGATTTAAAAGCATATCTCATGATGATGGTAGAGGACACCAAGAAGAACTTTAATAGCTCAGTTAAAGTACTGCAGGAGAATATGCTAAAGAGTTACAAGTCCTTAAAGAAAAACAGGAAAACACAACCAAACTGGTAGAAGTCCTTGAAGAAAAACAGGAAAACACATCCAAACAGGTGATAGAAATGAACAAAACCATACTAGACCTAAAAAGGGAAGTAGACACAATAAAGAAAACACAAAATGAGGCAACACTGGAGATAGAAACCCTAGGAAAGAAATCAGGAATCATGGATGAGAGCATCAGCAAGAGAATACAAGAGATGGAAGAGAGAATCTTATGTGCAGAAGATTCCATAGAGAACATCTGCACAACAACCAAAGAAAATGCAAAATGCAAAAGAATCCTAAATCGAAATATCCAGAAAATCCGGGACACAATGAGAACACCAAACCTACAGATAATAGGAGTATATGAGAATGAAGATTTTCAACTTAAAGGGCCAGCAAATATCTTCAACAAAATAATAGGAGAAAATTTTCCAAATCTAAAAAAGACACGCTCATGAACATACAAGAAGTCTACAGACCTCCAAATAGACTGGACCAGAAAAGAAATTCCTCCCCACACATAATAATCAGAACAACAAATGCACTAAATAAACATAGAATATTAAAAGCTGTAAGGGAAAAAGGTCAAGTAACATATAAAGGCAGGCCTAACAAAATTACACCAGACTTTTCACCAGAGACTATGAAAGCCAGAAGATGCTGGACAGATGTTATACAGACACTAAGAGAACACAAATGCCAGCCCAGGCTACTATACCCAGCCAAACTCTCAATTACCATAGATGGAGAAACCAAAGTATTCCAGGAAAAAACCAAATTCACACATTATCTTTCCACGAATCCAGCCCTTCAAAGGATAATAACAGAAAAAAAATACAAGGACAGAAACCACGCCCTACATAAAGCAAGAAAGTAATCCTTCAACAAACGTAAAAAAGAAAGACACAAGAACAGAATTCCAACTCTAACAACAAAAATAATAGTAAGCAACAATTACTTTACCTTAATACATCTTAATATCAATGAACTCAATTTCCCAATAAAAAACATAGACTAACAGACTGGCTACACAAAAAGGACCCAACATTTTCCTGCCTACAGGAAACCCATCTGAGGGAAAAAGACAGACACTACCTCAGAATAAAAGGCTAGAAAACAATTTTCCAAGCAAATGGTCTGAAGAAACAATCTGGAATAGGCATTCTAATATCTAATAAAATCAATTTCCAACCCAAAGTTATCAAAAAAGACAAGGAAGGACACTTCATACTCATCAAATGTAAAGTCTTCCAAGGAGAACTCTCAATTCTGAGTATCTATGCTCCAAATGCAAGGGCAGCCACATTCATTAAAGAAACTTTAGTAAAGCTCAAACACACATTGCACCTCACTCAATAATAGTGGGAAACTTCAACACACCACTTTCATCAATGGAAAGATCGTGGAAACAGAAACTAAACAGGGACACAGTGAAACTAACAGAAGTGGTGAAACAAATGGATTTAACAGATATCTACAGCACATTTTTTCCTAAAACAAAAGGATATACTTTCTTCTCAGCACCTCATGGTACCTTCTCCAAAATTGATCATATAATTGGTCATAAAAAAGGCCTCAAAAGATACAAAAACATTGAAATTGTCCCATGCATCCTGTTAGATCACCATGGACTAAGGCTGATCTTCAATAACAACATAAATAATAGAAAGCCAACATTCACGTGGAAACTGAACAACACTCTTCTCAATGATACCTTTGTCAAGGAAGGAATAAAGAAAGAAATTAAAGACTTTTTAGAGTTTAATGAAAATGAAGCCCATACATACCCCATATTATGGGACAGAATAAAAGCATTTCTGAGAGGAAAACTCATAGCTCTGAATGCCTCCGAAATGAAACTAGAGAGAGTACACACTGGCAGCTTGACAACACACCTAAAAGCTCTAGAGAAAAAGGAAGGAAATTCACCACAAAGGTGTAGATGACAGGAATTAATCAAATTCAGGGGCGAAATCAACCAAGTGGAAACAAGAAGAACTATTCAAAAAATCAACCAAACAAGGAGCTGGTTCTTTGAGAAAATCAACAAGATAGATAAACCCTTACACAGACTAATGAGAGGGCACAGGGACAGCATCCTAATTAACAAAATCAGAAATGAAAAGGGAGACATAACAACAAATCCTGAAAAAATCCAAAAAACATCAGATCTGTTTATAAAAGGCTATACTCAACAAAACAGGAAAACCTGGATGAAATGGACAAATTTTAGACAGATACCAGGTACCAAAGTTAAACCAGGATCAAGTTAATGATCTAAACAGTCCTATATCCCCTAAAAATTTAGCAGTAGTCATTAATCGTCTCCCAAACAAAAAAAGCCCAGGACCAGATGGGTTTAGAGCAGAATTTTATCAGACCTTCAAAGAAGATTTGATTCCAGTTCTTCACGAACTATTCCACAAAATAGAAGTAGAAGGTACTCTACCCAACTCATTCTATGAAGCCATAATTCCTCTGATACCTAAACCACAGAAATATCCAACAAAGATAGAGAACTTCAGACCAATTTCTGTTATGAATATCGATGCAAAAATACTCAATAAAATTTGAGCTAACCGAATCCAAGAACACTTTAAAACAATCATCCATCCTGACCAAGTAGATTTTATTTCCACGGATGCAGGGATGGTTTAATATACATAAATCCATCAACTTAATCCATTATATAAACAAACTCAAAGACAAAAAACACATAATCATCTCCTTAGACGATGAGAAAGCATTTGACAAAATCCAACACCCATTCATGATAAAACTCTTGGAAAGATCAGGAATTCAAGGCCCATACCTAAACATGACAAAAGCAATCTACAGCAAACCAGTTGCCAACATTAAAGTAAATGGGGAGAAGCTGAAAGCAATCCCACTAACATCAGGGATTAGACAAGTCTGCCCACTTTCTCCCTACCTATTCAACTTTGTACTTGAAGTCCTAGCCAAAGCAATTCAACAACAAAAGGAGATCAACGGGATACAAATTGGAAAAGAAGAAGTCAAAATATCACTTTTTGCAGATGACATGATAGTATATATAAGTGACCCCAAAAATTCTGCCAGAGAACTCCTAAACCTGATAAAAAGCTTCAATGAAGTAGCTGGATATAAAATTAACTCAAACAAGTCAATGGCCTTTCTCTACACAAAGAATAAGCAGGCTGAGAAAGAAATTAGGGAAACAACACCCTTCTCAATAGTCACAAATAATAAAAAATACCTTGGTGTGACTCTAACTAAGGAAATGAAAGGTCTGTATGATAAGTACTTCAAGTCTCTGAGGAAAGAAATTAAAGAAGATCTCAGAGGATGGAAACATTTCCCATGCTCATGGATTGGCAGGATCAACATTGTAAAAATGGCTATCTTGCCAAAAGCAATCTACAGATTCATTGCAATCCCCATCAAAATTCCAACTCAATTCTTCAATGAATTAGAAAAAGCAATCTGAAAATTCATATGAAATACAAAAAACCTAGGATAGCAAAAACTCTTCTCAAGGATAAAAGAATATCTGGTGGAATCACCGTGCCTGACCTAAAGCTGTACTACAGAGCAATTGTGATAAAAACTGCATGGTACTGGTATAGTGACAGACAGGTAGACCAATGGAATAGAATTGAAGACCCAGAAATGAACCCACACACCTATGGTCACTTGATTTTTGACGAAGGAGTTAAAACCATCCAGTGAAAAAAAGAAAGCCTTTTCAACAAATGGTGCTGGCACAACTGGTGGTTATCATTTAGAAGAATGTGAATTGATTATTCCTATCTCCTTGTACTAAGGTCAAATCTAAGTGGATCAAGGAGCTCCACATAAAACCAGAGACGCTGAAACTTATAGAGGAAAAAGTGGGGAAAAGCCTCGAAGATATTGGCACAGGGGAAAAATTCCTGAATAGAAGAGCAATGGCTTGTGCTGTAAGATCAAGAGTCAACAAATGGGACGCCATGAAACTGCAAAGCTTCTGTAAGGCAAAAGACACTGTCAATAAGACAAAAAGGCCACCAACAGATTGGGAAAGGATCTTTACCTATCCTAAATCAGATAGGGGGCTAATATCCAATATATATAAAGAACTGAAGAGGGTGGACTCCAGAAAATCAAATAATCCCATTAAAAATGGGGTACAGAGCTAAACAAAGAATTC